>NC_134471.1:78377900-78421773 GCF_964194025.1 Convolutriloba macropyga | reverse complement strand
ATATATATATATATATATATATATATATATATATATGTATATATATATATATATATATAAATATATATATATATATAAATATTTATATATATATATATATATATATATATATAATTACATAGAGAGAAAGAGCAATTTGGTTGACATAACTTTGTGGCCCGTAGCAAAACTAATGAGAGGCATTAATTTGTGATGAACTCAAATGATTGGGTTTATGGATTTTAGTTAGTAGGTTGATTGAAATGGTTCAAGCTAGTGTGGAACATTAATTAGTTTTGATAGAAACGCGTTCTTAGGATTGTTGAATACATCAATTATCTCTCTCTGGCTAATACATTTCCAGCTGATTTCTTTACATTCATTGTTTATTAATTCTTTTTTTTTGTAGCGATATCTTTAGAAAATGGAGAGAGAAAATATTACGTTTACAAAACAGTACACTTTCAACGACGAGAGGATCCACCAAACAAATATTTTGGAACTTTGATTGAGTGTCTGTTGGGCGCTATCCAGTCCCCAACCAGAAGCCAACGAGCGCCAAAAATGAAAGAAATCAGTGGTGCTTCAGGATAGGACTTCTCATTATGAAAATGGATAAGATAATTATAAATTGAATAGGATATGAACGTAAAAAAACTATTTGAAGATATCCGACAAGTGCTTAAGAAGTTCGACCTTGAACGTAGATAAGATCAAAGACTTTGAATTTTGACGATACTCAGGAAGAGATTTTAAGTGGCTCGATAATGATTGAGATTAGGTGAACATAAGCAATTGGGACAAAGTTTATTCCAGAGAAGTTTTTTGAAAACATTCCGTGATTTCGTTTAGAGTGAGGACTTGAACTGAACGAAGTAGTGGCAGTACGCAGGCAAGTAGATTGGGAAGTTTACCCCGACAGAAGCTGGAAGAAGAATTATCAAGACTTTCAGTAGAAGTTGAAGAAAAACTAGGAAGAACAGTCAGATTATTTAGAAAAAAACAGTGTCTGGAAAAATTGCAGGTTTTATATTATTCGGATTATTGTGAGGTGTTCATGTGAAAAGAAGAAGAATTGGGAATTTTTGACCTGTGAATTTGTTTTGTTGGGTTCATGATGAATTGGATTTTTTTGCCAGGAAGATTTGTAAATCTTAAAAGAAGTGCGGTGTCTGTGTTCGTTGAGAAACGTTGCAATTCTTTGACATAAGACTGTGAAGCCTTCCATTGAAGTACGAGGGTGTTTTTGAAATAAACTTGACAGAAAAAGAGGACAATGAGAAAGCATGTTGCCACTGAGCCTGTGGACAGAGTGAATTTACCGAGCAAACACCTGACATAAGAATTGAACGTGGAAGAAATATATTTGATAGCTGATATTGTGACTTCACTTATTGTGGAAAAAATTAGCAGAAACAACTTGTAAGCAACATCAAATATCAAAACCGAGTAAACGTTGGTCTACGATCTTTTGGCCGAAGTCTTTTGGCTTGGTAATGAAATTAGGTCTTGGAGAGAAGACTAAAAATTTAAGAAAGCAGTTTGAAAGAGTCTGACGAGCTTTCATGTTTTGAGAGAGTTGTTGATTCAAACATTAACTGAAACGATCAAAAATCAGTTTGCGAGTTTCTCTGAGAGAATTAACATTAAAACTTTTTCACTCAATTCATCGCGCTTAATCTTCAAGAATTCGTTGACACATCAAATTTAAAACTTTAAAAAATCTGCAAAAATATAGGCTTGTCAAAAAAATATTTTTTTGTCAAAATTATTTTAAAAAAGTGCAAATACATCGGACAAAATTGACGCCATCAGGTTGATGTTGAACCTGTCTGTTCCGTTTTTAAGCAAATGTCAGATTATTTGCGTAATTTTGCGCAAACTTTCAATTCTGTAAATTGGAGGAATAATTTTTTTTCGCATAAATTGGGCATAGCCTGTACAAAAAAGTTAGCCCCAGCAATTTTCTCAGTAATAAAAATGGAAATCGTTGTTGCCGATTATATAAATTACTTAAAGTCAAAAATATCCAAGATGAACCTCTTATAGTCAGTTTCTTTCAGGCTTTGTATGTCCTCAACAAGTACATTGTTGTTATCAGGCTTTTCTCTTAGCATTACATTGAATTTGATTTTTCTGGAAAAATTGTCTTGTTAACGTCTTCCTGTGGAAAAAACACGCCCGTTTTCTTAAATCTTTTTTGAGTTTAAAGTCATTAATGATAAATGAGCAACTCTTTCACTCGATTTTTTTCGAAAAACTTTTAAAGAATCTGTTATCACAAAAATTGGCAATTATTTAAAGAATGAGCTAGTTTTTTGCTCAATCTAATTTTTTGTATATTTGTTTTGAAATGTTCTAAAATGTCATAGGCATGAAGTTCTTCGGCCTGACGTGTAGAGCAATCAATTCGTGATTTTTCAAAAGAATTAAAATTTTTCTTCCCGAAAAATGTTTTGATTACTCTTTTATTGAGCATGCTGATTGGTTTTTAAGAATTAGCTACAGGAGATTCGTAAACCAATATTACCTTTTCAGTGAGAGGCTTTTCAGTGAGAGGTAAATTTTTAAAATTTTCAACAACTGATAATAGCTTCGCTCTGATTAAATCTTAAGTTTGTTGAAATAGGGCCTGTTATCAGAAATACTTCTTAAATATTTTATTGGTTTCGTTCGATTGTTAAGCTTATCTTTGATAGCTGGTTTATATTTGTTTCTTAACGTTTTTCTGCCACTGTTGAGTGTCAACTTTTAAGAAAATATTTTTAGATCTGATTGCTGCAGTGCTGCCACGCTATCTGTGGTACCGGGTGAAATTATTTTGTGTCATCAGCTTAGAGTTCTGAAGTAATTTAAGGCGTATTGGAGATCAGGAGTTCAGCCACGTAGATGATCAAAATCAGGGGACTCAATAACAAGCCCCATGGACCTGCACATTTTGTTCTCTTCTTCTGTGATGAGTTTTTAAAATTTTGTGTTCTGGTTGCTATTTTTTAAATCAGGCTAAATTAGCTCAGAAACGACTGAAACTTCATATTTGACATTTGGTGAGCAAAATTTTGTGGTTGACACTATCTTTTCAAATGTAAGTATGTACAATTTGTCAACTTTCGTGATTTAAACCAATTCACTTCACTTTGTTTCATTGTTTTTAACATTTTCATTGCTTTTGATGTACCCAACTTTGGATTAGGTCCTTACTGAATTTACGATGCAAAGTCCAGTTTCACTAAAATTGAAAAAAGCCTTTTGTTTCACTGACTTTAGAAATTGAACGGCCCAAATAAGTTTTTTGGAAGATCATATTTTTGTTATGCTACAATTAACTCCTTTTTTACTATACCATTTTTGGACTTTTAGTTTACGTAACAAAATTTTTGCTGGCGATAAACGTCAATTTTACAGACTCAGTTTAATTAGAGGTTCCGATGAAAACTGAGGTGACCTCTCTTGTCTGTTGAGTTACAAAGAAGACCTTGAATGAATGTCTATTTTCAAATTTAACAATCTCGACGTTATCCATTTTAATCTAAAGACACTCTCATAGAACATTTGTTTCCATTAAATTTCGCTCTAAACCTTTCAGCATCTAAGTTAAATTTTTGTACAAACAAATCTATTCGAGTTCTAATTTTTGTTTTGCAAGCTTTTACAAAATTATTGTTAAATAAAAGTCCGTTTTCGGATTTCTTTAGTAAATTGACACTTTGCTCCAAATGTGGTTATAAGCGGTACATTTTTTGCGATAGGTTTTTTTTTAAGGCTAGCGTAATGAAAAGTTACAAAATTTTGCGTCATTTTCCACGATATGATTAACTCATTTCCAGTGGCCTACATTTGTCCACGGCTGCAGTATCTAATAATTAATTTAGCGCGAACTAGACCGAAATGAAAGGAAGCGTAAGTGATTAACTTCAGTAATGCCCCTCAAGATACAAAATGTTGATTAAAATGAGGATACAATTAGTAGTTTTGCAATGCTCTTATCCCTTTTCATACGAACTGTGAGGTCTCTGAATTGGGTCTCAACTAATTGCTGAAAAATAGGGCAAAATAGTTTTTGACCGATCATCAAATGTTTGCAATGATAGATTTTCTGTAATTACAATTTCTTGTGGAAATGGGTAACGTTCAACCGTGGTTGATTCTGACGAATTTCATACTTTTTCCACAATTTAATGCCAATTATGTTCGCCATTTGAGCGACTAATTTTCATGGTGAAAAAGTCCACTCAAAATAAAAATGGTGAAATTTTTCCACTCGTTTCAACAAAACACTATTTTTAGTTTATCGGAAATTTGCCACGCAATGTATAAAAATATACAGTTTTCTTTTTCAGTGCTTTCGAAGAAAATATTTTAAAACGATGCTTCGTCTCACAATATAAACTTTAATTTTGACTAGAAAAGGCTAGGCTTAAAGCTTTTAAGGGTGTATCGGGTGCGCCAGATCTATTGGCACCTTCGAATGAACCTTATCTGCCTGAATGAAGAAAACTTTTTTGTACTTCTCAAATTTTAGTGGTTAATATTATCGTTGCGCTTTGGCATTTTTGATTATTACAATGTTTCCTTTGTTTTTGAATTTGTATAGGTAATGAGACTTTTATTTAGATACATCAGTATTGGAAGATTTGATTAAATTTTTGTCACGATTCTTAATGAACGTCCATTTTACGGTATGAAAAGATATTCTCATCTTCTCTTTGCGTCATGAAGAAAACTGCTTCAGTACTGTTTGTTTTTAAGATTACTATAAATTACACTGATTCAGTACTGAAACATAGAATGACCAGTCAACCACCGGTAACAACGACGCATGAAACAATATCCTTGGATGGTCGTCTGGCTGTGAAGATTTTGGAATCAAGCATCTATTATACGACTTCACCACAGCTATCTATCACTTTCATATGACCGGCTGTTTAAGATCGTCAACATAGAACTATCGCATGTATGTTATTCGCGTTCTAGTTAACGGAAATATGTCGTCTTACCATGCAAGCATTAGATTTAAGTCTATCAACCTCCTTAGAGCTCTTGGAACGTAAGAAGTCATTGTCAAGAAATCTTTGATGCGGCCTCTAGTTATTAACTTTATCTTCAAAGGTGTTCAGTATTGAAATATGGGCTCTACTTCTTTTCACCCCTATTCATTTAACCCCCTATCATTTAACCCCGATTTATTCACCCCTCTGTCATTTCACCCCTCTATCATTTCATCCCGCCAATTAGCAGTCAACATTAAAGGCATGTTTTGTCATTATTAAGTGGATAAATTAATCCCACGTTCGGTTGTGATAGTTTCATATCAAGTCCCACGGGCCACTGAGGCAATGCCAAATGATATTGCTAATTTAATAATCCTTATTTATAGAAAGATTAAAATCGGGGTGATAGAGGGGTTAAAAGATAGAGGGGTGAAATGATAGGGGGTTAAATGAACTGGGGTAAAAAAGCGGGACACCGAAATATGAACGCTTGATTAACTTGCTTGGTTAACTACTGTAGCAGTGAGTTAATAAATATAATTAGACACATATTAACGAGCATTATTTCGAGTACTCCCGGTTGATTTTTGACGATTACGCATCACCAATTTTAAAAGCTGATTGATGAACTAATTTAAAATATTGATAAATATCATTATTAGTTAATTTTTTTTCAAAAATCACTTATGAGTTAAATTATTTCAGATCGAAAAATTCTAAGTCGTCCTGCCCCTCGTGTTTCACTGAATATATGCCAGACTTGGCATCTCATTCGAGCATTAAAAAGACTTTTTTTGGAACCAATTTCCCAAGACAGGCGAGAACATAAGTTTCCAGTTCTTCTCGGATTCTCTGTAGTTTTCAGTCAACTGGCACAAGCAGTGTGAATTCCTGGGTACGCCATCAGGGTGATCCTAAGAGACGGCATTTTACAAAAGACACCTCATTAAAAGCGAGCTCGTATTTGATCTCATAAATGCTACCGAAAATTGAGGAGAGATTTGTTTGAAAGGTGTGTCACCCAATGAGCTGGGCAGGCAATTGAAGTTTATCCTTTGTTGTGTGTGGGTAAAACGCAATCAGTGGGCTGCTCAAAGAGTCTTTTATATCTTAGGAGTCATAAGACGCCTTGAAAACAAATATTTTTTAGAAGATCTCCAGAGCATTCCATAACATACCTATCTGCTGCTGGAGCGTGATACTTTGTTTGACTCAACTCAACGAGAAATGGTTATGATTTTTTGGTGCTGGGACAATAGATCGACAGAAAACAGGACGAAAGCCAAATTTGGGACAATTGATGGAAATTTATATTATTCAAGTGCCGTATTGGCCAATCAGATTTAAGCGCTCACATAGAATACAGCGCATAACATATTATGTCGTGATATTCTGTTCGGTTCTGAGGGCTTCATATCAAGTCTCAAGTTCAGCTAAGACATGGCCATGGCTCCCGAGTCACGACCAGATACGTCAATTGTATAACGGCGCGCAAAAACGGCTAAATTTCAGCCAATTAGTATAGAGATTATTTTTCGATGTTTTGTCCAATTTTTTCCGTTTTCAATCTATTGTCCTTTGGATCTATTGTCCGGTCACCAAATTTTTGACATGAACTGTTTGTTTTGTGATAGCTGTAGGAAATTATCAAAAAGCAAAACAAGTCTTTAGACTCGTGAAGTACCCGGAACGAGTTTCAAGAATTGATCTGTACTTTTCCAGTTAAATACAGGTCGACCAGACAAATCATTACTGATCACATCTTTTTTCAAAACTTAACACTTGCGAAGAGGAGCCAAGACTTGCTCAAGATTGTCAAGTCTTGGGCCAAGGCTTGACAAGCCTTGAGTCAAGTCTCGGCCAAGACTTGGCAAGTCTTGATTCAACTCTTGACCAGGACCTGAAAAGTTTTGATTAAGGCGCATTTGATAGGCGACGTAGAGTTCTACGACGTTTTATTCATCTATAAAGGATGCATTTCAAAATCAACAAAAATTCGATTTTATTTTTCTGAAAATTTTTTTAACTGACTAAGCTATATATCTGATTTGATTATATGAAAATTTAACGTGTGCCATATATTCATCGGAAATCATAAATTGGTAGGAAACCAATAAAACAATATGTTTTTCATAGGAGAGAAAATAGTGGTCATGATTGTCCATGTACAATAGATTGAAAAACAACATATAGAAAGCAAAAATTGGGACAATAGACTGAAGTTTAAATTATTCAAATGCCAATTTGGCCAATCGGATTTCAGCGCTCACATGAAATACGGCGCATATAATTTGTCGTGATATTTTATTCGGTTGTGATAGCTTCAAATCACGTTCCAAGTTCAGCTAAGTCATGGTCATGGCTGCCGAGTTTCAACCAGATACGTTCGTTTATTATACACCGAATCGCAAACAGGGTTAAATGTCAGTCAATGATTATAGAGAATAATTTTCAATCTATTGTAGCAGTTTTTCTGTTTTCAATCTTTTGTTTTTTTGTTCTGTTGTTCGTTTATTGATTTTTTTTTACATAAATTGTTTTGTATTGGGTTATTTGTAGGGGGTTATCAAAAATTAAAACAAGTCCTTAAACTCGTGAAGTACTTGGAACAAGCTTCAAGACTTGATCTGTACTTTTCCAGTAAAATACAGGTCTTGACCAGAAAAATCAACACTGATCACGTCTTTTTTCAACACTTATCACTTGCGAAGAGATGCCAAGACTTGCTCAAGATTGTCAAATCTAAGTCAAGTCTTTGGCCAAGGCTTCACAAGTGTTGAGTCAAGTCTCGGCCAAGTCTTGGCAAGTCTTGAATCAAGTCCTGACCAGGACTTGAAAAGTCTTGATTAATGCGCCTTTGATGAGCGAAATAGAGTTCTACCGCATTTTCCATCTATAATGGATGCGTTTCAAAATCAACAAAAATTCAATTATTTCTGAAAATATTTATTTATCTGAATTAGCTATACCTGAAATGATTATATGAAAATTTAAATTGTGCCTTATATTCATCGGGAATTATATATTGATAGGAAAGCAATAAAACAATGTGTTTTTCATAGGGCGGAAAATAGTGGCCATGACGGTTTCAGGACAATATATTGAAAAACAACAGATAGAAAGCGAAAATTGGGACAATAGACTGAAGTTTAGATTATTCAAATGCCAATTTGGCCAATCGGACTTCAGAGCTCACATGAAATACAGCGCATAACAAAATTTGTAGTGATATTTTGTTCTGTTGTGAAAGCTTCATATCAAGCCTCAAGTTCAGCTACGACATGGCCATGGCTCCCGAGTCACAATCAGATACGTTAAATGTATACCGGCTCTTGTATAAAATTATCAAAAGGCAAAACAAATCTTTAACTCGTAAAATAGCCGGAACAAGATTAAAGAAATGGTAAGTACTTCTTCAGAAAAATACATGTCTTGACCCGACAAATCGGTACTGATCACGTATTTTTTCAACTCTTAACACTCATGAAGAGGTGCCAAAACTTGCTCAAGTTTTTCAAGTCTTAGTCAAGTCGGTTTGACTAGCCTTGCGTCCAGTCTCGGCCACGACTTGACAAGTCTTGAGTCAATTCCTCAGCAAGACTTGAAAAGTCTTGATTATTGCGCACTTGATGAGCGAAGTAGAGTTTTGCAAAAGCTATATAAATTTTACCTAGCTATATCTGACTTGAGTATATGGAAACTTGAGATGCGCTACAAATTCATCGAAAACCCTATATTCATCGGAAACCAATAAACCAATATGTTTTTCATGGGCAGAAAATAATGAACATATCTGATACATAGACGATATCAATATGCAATTCAATCTCTATCAAGTGAATTTTGTGGAAGGCTTGTTTTTTCTTGTGCTTCCTATTTTAAGATCGGGTCAAAACTTGCTCAAGGCTTGTTATTTTGTGACTAAGACTTGCTCAAAGAACGGTCAAGTCTTGGATACTAATTCACTCAAAACTTTCTAAGGTATATGACTTGTGTGATACGGTGATATCATAGTTCTGAAAGTGCACTGATCTATTAGTTGTCCTTATTTCATTTAAGTTTAAGTATAATTTCCAAGTCATTGAGTTAGGTACGTTTTACCTCCGACTAAGAAGTCCAGTATTCAAATGTGTTCGCACTTCCCACTTTTCTTATTAATATCGGTTTTCATTCTTTCTTTAGTTAATCTTAAACTCAGTTGCTTGTCAATCTCTCCTGTATTGAATTGAGAACAGATTGTGGTGGAATGGAGTCGGCATTCCACATCATCAGAATAGAGTTCCATTTGAAACACTATTGCTCGGTAGAAATAAAGGCTGTTTTTGCAAGCTACACAAAATACAGAAGATTCACATCACGAATCCAACTTTACGGAGTAGACAAGCAATGGTCACTCAATAAGCATACCTCTACAGTCAGAGGTATCACATGGCGCAGTCAGCACCAAAAAAACAAGCCCTTCTAGGGATAGAAACTTTTTGGGAACGGCCAACACTGGAAAACCCTTTGAAATTGGAACGTTGGAGAATAATTCTGAATTTGGCGATACTCGCAAAAGAGGGCATTTCAATCGTTATACTACGAACGACACAGCCGGATAAAGTTAATTTTCCCCCTCAACCAACCTACGAAGAAGAAGTGGACAACAGCACAGCTCAAAGTGAGAGAGACCGCAAGATTCACAATGAACAACTTAAAATAGCATGGCTCAACAAATGCTACAAAATTGAGGCAGCGTAAATAATGTGCGGCGATAGATCGCGGGAGTTTTGTGATACAAAGCAGTCTCACTAGCATACCTCAGTCTTGTCACGGAGGGTCGTGGGATCTTTGGTTCTCAAGAACCAACGATACAGACTGACCAAATTTCGATGAAGGACCTTTGGGATAGTTTGGATAACGTCTTGACTCAGCAAAGAAACATAACATTCGACCGTTATACATTTCTAACACGAAAACAACTCAAAGGAAAGCCAGTCGAGAAGATTTACGGACGCCTTCGAGAACTCTCCCTAAACTGCAACTTTGGTAGCCATGAGGAATCCATCATTCGAGACGTATTCATTGCCAACATGCAAGACTGAGAAATACAGCGAGAACTACTTAAAGAAACGAGGACGGACAAGAAAGCGTTGGAAGTGGTAATAAACATGGAGATGCGTATTCAGAACTAGTTAAAAATATCGGGAACAGCTGCATATACTGTTTCAAATCAAATCGCAAACACTTCTATTAACAGTACTCTGAACTCCTGGGATTAACCTAAATCGACAACGAAGAATATCATGAATCCGACAATTTGTGGTTGCGCTTGTTCGGCCAGTCATCGTCAAAATTGTCCAGCACGTGGAAAGAACTGCAAACATTGTGGAATTGCAAACCATTTTGCAAAAGCCTGTCGAAAGTCGAAGATTCAAACACCTTCGATGACAACTGTGGAGCTGTCATCTCTGATAGAGACAACATCAGGGAAGTAAACATGCATATTCGATTCGGAAACACTGAGAAAAAATCATTAGTGGATTCGCAGAGCATTTGCAGCATCATAAACAAAAATCTGGCAAACTCGGTTGTATTGAATAGTCAAGAAAGCTACCGGGTACAGTCTCTGGAAAATCACGACCTCAAAACCTTCACCAATGTTCCAATCAACACTATTGGCGTAATCAATAGGTCGGTGAAATGCAACGATTGGGCGGCTAAAAATGTCAATGTCACGGTCGTTGAAGATGGCCACAGACCAATAATTAGGCGAGATCTGTTTCCACTCTTTCTGACGCAAGCTAAACAAGTCATAAACTTCAATCAATTTCAATGTTTAATCAAGAAATAAACAGCTCTTGACTTCCATGGCCTAATCTCTAGAATCAGTATATCATTAAAACACACAGTTAAACCAACATTTCGAAAATGTTTTACACCAACACATCAAAAAGTACGACGAATCCCTATTAAATTTCAACCATTAGTAAATGTAGAACTTGAAAAGTTATTAGACGAAAAGCAAATAACAAAGTTAAAGAGTTGGTGAGATTAAAAATTTGATGTCTGCATTTGTTATAACTGTGAAAAAAAGATAAAACAGTTAAATTAGCACTAGATTCCAAAATACTAAATAAATCAGTTCATACAAATAAATATCAAATGCCTAATATTGATAACCTAATTGACACGATACAACCAAATTTAAATACAAATGCCTCACATGAAACAGCTTATTTCTCATAATCGGATTTGAAGGACTTATACAGTGTATTAAAATTAGACCCGGAAACCTCCCTCCATTGCAACTTTAACATAGTTATCGGTGAAAGTACAGGCACATATCGATTCATTACTGGATTTTACTGTTTAACAGACATGCCGGCAGCATTCCAAAAAGTAATGGATTACACCTTAGTTGGACTAGATAATATACATTGTTTTTTAGACGACTTAATTGTTGTTAGTCGTGGCTCAAAGGAAGACCACTTAAAGTTCGTCTACAATTGTCCTAAAAAACTTGATGAAAAACTAGGTTTTCCAAGTTGGCATTATTTATTTCATTTTCTCGCTAGCGAATGCTCCCAACGATCCGATGGCGTTATCCGACTTTATCTAGTTTTTGTAGTTGACAACTGATGGTTGACTTCCCTCTCTTTATTCTTGTTCCTTTTGAGTTGTTATAAATTGCATTGAGGAAAGGTCACATCTGCTTTGAGGTGAAGTGCAAGCTAATTTTTTGGTTTCGATTTTAACTGAAGTATTTTGACTTTTTTAGTGTTTTTTAAAAAAGAATTAGATTTTGAGTTTAACAAGAATTGATGTTTTGTTGTTTTTGTTGGTTGTCCTGTCTTGTAGTTTTGTTAATAGTAGGCAACATCGGCTCTCCCATACGGTAGTAATTAATTCATTCATTGGTTTGCACTTAAGACAAATGACTCAATAACGAATTCTTTTCCACGATTATGTGCTTTTTTAAGAGTTTTCTTGCTCTTCCTCATTTGGTAGACATTTAAGTCATAAATATGAGGGGCGGTCGGAACATTATGTGCGAATGCACATTACCGAGCCTCTTTGTTATATTTAAATGAAACGTATGAATGACACGGACTGGGATTAGAAAGCTCTAGCACTGAAGTGTGGCCAAGGTACCATTTAGTTTCATCCAGATCAATGCAGCCCCAAATATACAAACTACAAAGTACTTTTTTCAAAAATTATATCTAATGATATCAAGTAGAAACAGCAATCAAAATCACCCCCAATCAATATTTTTTTCGTTTGAAGGCCAGTTCCATGCCAAAAAGGTAGCCTTTTCATTTGATTTAATCCAGACCATTGCCGGGATATTGAATGCGTTGAAATATAGGTCCAGACTCTCTGATTTTGAGCACAAGTTTCCCCTCAACGCAGAAAGGTCTGATCATAAAACACAGACTGAAATCATTTTATTTGCATATTTTCATCAATTTAAGTCAAAATCATAAATTGGGCTCGGATTGATAACTCACTTTTAATTATCTTTCAGTCTATGCCTTAAGACAGTTGTTTTTATATATTTATATCTTTGTTCACGTGGGGTATAAATACAAAATCGCTGGATCAGTTAGTCAATGGGTCAAGTTCGTATAAAACAATCTTATCAGAAATTTGGTTGGGGTTAAAGCAATCCAGGGTAATTTTATACGACGGCGGTCCAGATAACTAAACCCTCAGAGCCAGAACTTGATAGTTCCTAATTTGTGAGTTTTATTTCCGGGAAATTTTCTCTCTGGCACACAATTGAAATAGAAGTTTAGAATTAAAGTTTTGAGTTGCTAGAAGTTGCCGGCTGCTTAATTTTGAGACATTTCCCGGCGGGACATAGTTCTATTTATATTTCCCTTTCCTCGAAACGCATTTTGTGGAGTTCACTGTTTTGTTTGGGCTCGAATTGAGACGAAGCTACACAAAATGGCCGCATTTTATATGAACGAGTAGTGTTTATATGAGTTTAAATTTGTGTTTTCTCGCCGGTATTTAAATAAGTTTCTGGTCAGAAATGTGAACAAAACCGCGGACAGTTGTAAATATGGGAACTAAAATAGCAATATATGTTCATTACCCGCACCCCCCCCCCTCCCCCAACTAAACCCTCGAGAAGAAACCCAGTTTAAACGTTTAAACTTCTCTTTCTATATATCTATCTTCTAAATGGCCGCAGCTTTAAAGTACTCTTAGAAAGTTACTAAGTACGAATAACCATAAAGTTCTCTTACCTCTCTCAATTTCGCAAGGGTAAAACCAAAACCATTACTATGCCAATTTTAACATAACCATTACTTACTTGTAGAGCAAAAGTATTTATTATTAACTATTACTAACTTTTACTAGTAATAGTTATCTGGTTGTCAATTGGTATAAAAATGTACCATTTCAGATCCGCCGCGCCTGTTTCGAAATATAAACGTGACATTCTCAAAATCTAATGATAAAATGCAACCATGGTATTTTTATATTTGTGATAGTAAGTAGTAGTTTTGAAGTAAACTTCTGTTTTATTTTGGGTATTTCTGATTATATTTTCTTCGGTTTTAATAGTCAACATTTGGAACGATCTTGACTCTTATTACCGAAAATTGCCGCAAGAAAATTTTAAATAACATTTCTCAGAGCGGTTGGCGATGTTTATAATTCAAATCTTTCAATTTAGACCAAATCGCTGAAAAAAAAATGAAGAAAAAGGCGTTGATTGTAGCTGCCCAATTCAAATTACACAAAATCAAACATAAATTTGGGTAAAAAATAATGCCATTAACATAAAAAAACACTTTTAATTTACCTTACAATTTTTATTTATCATTTTTCTGTTTTGCATTTATCAAAGGAACTATAACTACTCTTCATTTTATGGTCAACAGAATTCAGTCGAGTTTGAGGACAAAATACAATTAATTGTCCGAATTACAAATTTAATACTGATTTTGACTGCCATTCATCAACTGGTGTTTGTTCAACAGCTTAATTCACAAAAATGACTCAAAAGTTAATCTTCGTAAAGTTAAATTACAAACTATTCTTCGATCGTTCAGCAGAAAATTAGACATGAACTTCAGTAAATTGTTCTAAATTAATATACGCGAAACGCGCCAGAACCAAATTATGTTAATTCAAATAGTTAGATGGTTATGTTACTTTACTATTACTATTCTCTTGTTAGCTGTTATCGACACAGGTAAGCAAACAAGCAGATATTAAAGCAGATAACATTAAAATTTTAATTACCGTTTCTCAAATGCTTATTGATTAAATTAAAAAACTTTTCAATATTAAAAATTTAGATTAAATTAAAAAAAACATGTACCACCTTATCAAGTGCCTACTGGTGCCACTACTAAATGTGAATTTTGTATTGTTCATCTTATTGGCGCTTTCATACCATTCTTGTATTTTGGGTAAAAACTGGAAAACTTTGTGGTTTACTTATGATATTAATTATTATTGATTTTTTTCTGTTTTTTTTTTGTAATGCTGAAACTATGTGTTCTCACCTTGTGCGAAGTTTTTATCTCCTAATTATAGATAACTTGGGCAAAAAAAAGATTTGGAACAATAACAGGCTGTATTGTAAAAATTTTAAAAGACAAAAGTTAATCTTAAAAAACGCCGGCAACAAAAATTCCATCTTAAAAGGGCGTGCAAGAAAATCAATATTTTGCGAGATCTAACAAAAAATTCAGTTTCTAAAATGTTCATTTTGTGGGATGCTGCTAGATTTTGGAAGAAAGTATTGCTGATATGACTGAAGAAAGTATTTTGAAGAAAACTGATGATCCTGCACGATTCTGTTATATAACCTTTATCTCGAATAAATAGATTCGCAATCTATATTTTTTTACATTTTATCTTGTAATCGAATTTCTTTCTCGTTTTCCTTGAACTCAATTGAAAATCTAAATTTTAATAGGCACCATGGTATGGAGATGTACAATTCTACCATTTGACCTCTTAGTCGGCAATTAGCGATGCAAGGGAGTTTTATGGAGCTGACCATTAAATAGTTTTTTTGACGTCTGTCTAATTGACAAGTTGTTAAATGATGCTCTAATTTAGGTACTGCAGGCGTAGAATATCAGAACGCGGATAAAAATTGTTGTGGGTAAGCGTAACAATTTAAAGCACAAAATATTGGTCAGAGAAAAAACAGTAACAAAATACATAAAATTTTATACTTTTAAAAAGGATTTTTTAAATTATACCAAAAGGTTTTCAATCTTTAATGTAATTTAATACGACACTGATCAATTTTTTGTTACAGAATTTATAATTTTGATATAAAAACATGGGTCGAGACAAACTCTGAAAATTTCAAGTAAAATTTTTTGAGCAAAAATTGTGTTCTGCACGAGTGCCACAAGAACTGACACTAAACATGCGGCAATCCAATTGCTTGTTTTTGCTGTCCAATTCTATTTTGTGTAATTTTTTAGCAAATGTACTGATTCAATTTCTAGGCCAAACAAAAAAAATTTGCGCCGAACTTCAATTTTCCAATCTGTTCTCTGAACTCTACAGAACAATTGATTCGAAAAAAATGCGCTATTCGTGGTTTTTTCTCTGATTTTACTTTAGCGGAATCGTCCGCTACGCAAACAAGTTTTTCAATTTTTTTGCGTGATCAAAATATTTTTGAATCTTTGACGTTTGTGCCCCCAGTATGTTACGCAACCTCAGTTACAGGGCACGTGCCTTTACACACTAAATCACTATGTAAAATATGGCGCAGGCGTCCCTGGGCGTAATTCATGAAAGGTTTTGGTAAAATTATTCGAGCAAAGTCTTCGTTCTGCACGAGTGCTTCAGGAAATTTTCTGAAACTAAGCATGCGGCAATCTAATTGCTTGCTTTTGCTGTCCGATCCTATTTTTTGTATTTCCTAGCAAGTGTACTGATACAATTTCCAGACGAAACAAACAAAATTCGTGTCTTACTTTAATTTTCTAATCTGTGATCTGAACTCTACAGAACAATTGATTCAAAAGAATTGCTCTTTATGATTTTTTCTGTGATTATACCTGAGCAGAATCGTCCGCTACGCAAACAAGTTTTTCTATTTATATGCGTGATCAAAATATTTTTTAATCTTTGCCGTTTGTGCCCCCAGTATGTTACGCATCCTCAGTTACAGGGCACGTGCCTTTACACACTAAATCACTATGTAAAATATGGCACATGCGTCAGGGGGCTTAATTAATATGCACCCGCACAAACGGAAAAGACGCTTTTCTTACAAACCCTTAGTTTTGATATTTTGAGAATCTCAATGATCACTTAATGTTCGCTTGGTTCCTGCGAAAAAAATGAGAACAGCAGGCTCGCTCACGAAATAATTTTAAAGTAATAGTGGAGGATTGTATTCCGTAAAATAAAAATTTAATTCAGATTTTATTTGATGCTTCGTAATTGTGAAAAAAATTCAAACTTTTATTACAATTTTAACTTTATTTTCGACACTAACGTTTAAACAAAGCGGCTCGGTAATGTGCGATGGCACATCAGGTTCCAACCCCGCCCTTCCACAATTTTGGCATAATTGTCTACCAAATGAGGAACAGATAGAAAATCCCAAAAATTAGTTTTTGGGAATACCAAAAAACCCAAAAAAAGCCCAAGTTTTTTCTTCAAAAAATTGTGTATCAACGATAAGATAGCCTCCAAAGCAAATAACTCAGTGGAGTAAAAATTGAAGCGTTAGATTGCTCTGATATGCCAATATTAAGAAAGCGAGTCAAGATGAACAGCAAAATCAAACAACAACAACAACAAACATTAATTACATCAAAAACTTTATGTCCGTTTTAAAAAACCAAATTTAATAACAAAGTCAACATACCGTCAGATAAACCTAAAACTAAACAAAATCACTTATAGATCACCAAAAAAGATATTGACCAGTCCATAAAAAATTTGGTAACAATCAGACAAAAAAGAACAAAAATAGTAAAGTTAAAAAATTCGCTTTTTTAAAACAATTAACTTCAAAGTAATGAAAACCACTCGAAATCAAGTAAAACATGCCAAAGGTTTACGATTACTAAAGTTTCTATAGAAGGGCATTAGAACCTGTCCTTCTAATTTTTTTAAGCGGCTAAAAAGAACAACAAAAAAACGACAAAGAAAAACTCAAGTGAACTTTAACAGAAAACGCTGTCAAAACCGTCAAGCCATGTTTTGACCCTCAAAACTTAATCGATTGCGCCTTCTTCAAACTTCGATAATGCAATATCTGGCCATTTTGTTAAAGAGACTAGGTAAAAAGCAGACAAAAGAGAAAAGGGCAAAAAAATGTAATAATTTTGATTTTTTTTTCGAAACAAAGTTATATCCAAAGTCATGAAAGACAATAATTATAAAATGAAATATTTAAATAGGGTCATTCATTCATTCAAAGGAATCCTTTGAGACCTGCAATTAACCTGAACATGTCTTGCGTCTACAAAAAGAACGTCAAATATGACAAATTAATTTTTTTTCTTTGTGAAAAATCGGTGTCGAAGTCAGTAGGGTCATAACACATTCTTTTGAAAAGTAGATTTTAGGGACATCAATCTCTTTTGACACTTTCCTTTGATACCCATGATGTCATATTTGACCTGTAATTAACGAGATTAGGCAAAAAAACAGAAAAATAAAAAGAACAAACTTGCGCAGTTAAAAAGAGAAAAGGGCAAAAGTATGTAATAATTTTGATTTTTTTTTCGAAACAAAATTATATCCAAAGTCATGAAAGAATCTAATTATGAACTGAAATATTTAAATAGGGTCATTCATTCATTCAAAGGAATTCTTTGAGACCTGCAATTAACCAGAATATGTCTTGCGTCTACAAAAAGAACGTCAAATATGACAAATTAATTTATTTTCTTTGTGAAAAATCGGTGTCGAAGTCAGTAGGGTCATAACGCATTCTTTTGAAAAGTAGATTTTAGGGACATCAATCCCTTTTGACACTTTCCTTTGATACCCAGAATGTCATATTTGACCTGTAATTAACGAGATTAGGCAAAAAAAAGAAAAATAAAAAGAACAAACTTGCGCAGTTAAAAAATTTTTTTTTTTGGAAAACGATTGTTTTCAAAGTCATGAAAGCCATCAGCTATCTGCTAATATCAGAATATCAGCTCATCTTTTCTTCCATGAAAAGCCAGTCAAACCTATCGCTATACAGGAAATTTCATACGACCGAAACGACAAAGTAAAAATGACAGTTAAAGACACGAATAAAAAAATCAAATAATTTCTTTAACAAATAAGTGTCGAGGCCGTTAAAACGATAATCTGTATCTTTCAGGATGTTAATATGTTCAATTGCGCTTTACTTTCAACGCCAATAATCTGATATGAGAACTGCCAAAAATGTGATAACAAAATGACTAGAAATCTTGAAAGACTGGCAAATATCTAAAAACAAAAAAATCTAAAATCTTGTAGTATCAAGGCCAGAAAACAATAACTTCAGGTTTAAAACCGCAATCGAAACTAAATTTTAAATCAGTAGAATGAAGAAGCGTTCCTTTTTTGCTGACACTAAGCTACAAGTTGAACAAATAAAAAAAATAGAGGAAAAGTTCATTAAGCCAAAATTTATTTAAAAATCAATTATTTTTAAAAGTCGAAACGATCATTAACTTTCAAGTAAAAAACTAAATGCATTACCTTGGAGCTGCTTAGGAAGCCAATTGTACCTATCAATCCTGAGCTTTGATTTGATGTGTTCTGTGCTTCATTATTGAAATAAAAGTCTTTTTTAAAAAAAAAAAAGACAGACTGGTTACAATCCGAATTCTTATTGGAGTGTAAGAGTCTAAGATTGGCCCAAAACTAGCCCTGCTAAAATTTAGCGTCCATTAGGAACAATTGATTTTTCGAATGTTGTAGATATAGTATTTTTTTGTTGAAAACTCAAAAATAATTTCTGGATTTTTAATAATCAACGAGTAAAGTTAGCAAAAAACGGCAAAGTGTTAAATTCAGAGCATTCTCAGTGGAAGTTGAAGTAGGACTATGTCCCTCCCTTCTGAGTCTATAAAGATTGAGTTAGTGTTCTTTGGGGTTGTACTGCCGGCAAATTTAATCAAAGTGGACTAAAGTGGCTTATTTCGTGTTGTTTTGATGAAAAAGGCTGAATTTTGAAACATTTATCCAGATTTTTTTACCAAAAAAATTAAATCAGAATAATCAACAATGCTTGTTTGTCTTTAAAAATAAAATCAACGACACTATTATTATAAATTTTTACCAAATTTTAGCAAAATTGAGCAAAATTTGGGCAAAAATTTCGGAAAATGTGAATAAAAACAACGTGAATTCACTCTACTTTTCTCAGAAACTTAAACATCGATAACTCCCTGTAGAAAACGAAAATTAAAAAAATCTTTTTAATTCCATATTCTACGCTGGGTGAGCTTTCCTATGATACCAGTCTCAACTCTCTACGATGAATGTATCGATCGGCGAAAATTGACTGAACAAAAAAAACCCATTTGAAAATGTTAAATGAGATTCAGGAATTAAGATAATTTTCGTGAATAATCGTTGTAAAAGTCAATTTTTTTATGATGGAATATTCAGGAAGCTTGTTTTACTGTTTTCTGACAAAGTAAGGGGCTGCTTAGAAGAGAACCGACTACAGAGAAAATCACAAAATTTGCTTAATAATATTCCTCGATAGCTGTTCCTCGCTGACTTTTTGGTTCTCTACTCTAATCTCGCTTAGACGATTTTTCAAATCAGCTTCTGTGAAGTCTGTTACACGCTTTTTATGAAATTTATTGAGTTCAAAAAACTTGAGATTTGATTACAAAATCAATAGTTTTCTATGTTACGACAAGTATTGATAATAGTCAAATTTTATCCTGAAAATTTTTAGAGGCTTTTTGAACGCACTTTTTAGTTCGTATCCCCAATAAAATGGGGATTAGGATCTTTATAGCAGTCCTACTTCTTTGTAACGCTAATTTTGGGCAACGAAAGTTTTGTCAAATGGTCAAATGACATAAAAGTGGTATCAGTGAAATCACCGACCGTCAATGAGATAAAGTTAATTTTTTTTAGATTCGCTAGATTATTTTGAGACTTAAACTTTTAAAGAATTTTTCTCGCCTTTTTACGTTCTTTGTTTGCTCATATGCCCTAAATATTTGTAAAGAATTAAATCACTTTGCATGTATAGAATAATATTTATAGAAAATTTCTTTTTTCAACCTATTTTTTCTTTTTCTAAATGATCACCTTTAAACTGTAATGAACTCCACATTTTTCATTTCCATAATTAGAAGTTAAAAAACTTTATTTTATTTCTATTTGGGATATGGGGAGCGTAGCTCTTTTTATAAATAAATTTTTTGGCAGGTCAATGTCTTTAATAGACGTATAAATTTTTTATCATAGTAAAGTACGCAATTAAATGAATCAATTGGGAATTATTTTTCATTTTTTTCTTGAGCGAATTTAATTTTGACCTTCCGGGTTTTCATCAAATTTTACTCTCCAAAATACCCCGCAGAGCTGAAATAGGATAAAAATATATCAGCAAAAAACCCTTAGATATATTTTTTCTTTTACAATTTGTATAAAAAAAATTTCAAGAGGAATATAGAGCATAAACTAAAAAAGGTAAAAATTAAAATTAAAATATTAATATCTGGAATTATATAAAACGAAAAATTCCGTCGGTATAATGAAGAAACGTCCTTGTTCAGTATAATGAAGACTAGAATTGTGGCCTTCATTATACTGAACTGAAAAGTTGGCAACACAGCCAAAAAATTAGTGATAAATTGGATTGCAAATTTTGTTTTATAAAATTTTATATCTTTTTGCAAGAATTTTTAGATTAGTTTATAAACTGTTAGTAATTAATACATTAACAATTAATACATTATTTCGAAAATTATTTGCAAAATTTTGAAATATTTTACAGTTTGAAAAACATTTTTCTTCGCGCAAAAAGAGGGAAAAATTTATGCTGTACTAAATAAGTCAACCAATTACACGAAAACTAAATTATCAAATTGAAAAAATTACTACACGTTTTAAGACACCGTTATCATGATATTGTAAAATTTTACTCGAGAACACAAGTACAATCGGGTATTATCAACACCTAGACATAAAAACCGGGAATTTGTTAAACATTGCAAAGAAAAAATTACTCCAAATTTATAAATCACGCATTTTTAAGACTTACCGATTACCAGTAACACGAAAACAAGCTAAGTAGAAATAAATACCCTTTGTATTAAGAATGGAGCACTTTTTTCGAATTTTTTGAAATAAAGAACAAAAACAGCAAACCATATAATTGCAACGATATCAAATAAGTACTTTCAAACGAAAATTAAAAAATCTTTAACTTTGCACTAGTATAAGCAAACAAAATCAAGTAACATGAAGATTCATTTAAAGATACCTATTAACTTGTACGCAAGCTTTGAAACGGGATTTTTGGCTTTTTAAGTTATAAGAAATAAAAAAGGCTGCCATCTTTTTTTAAGAAAAAAGACGATTTGTAGAATCGGTACATTTCAGCGCTTTTCTGACAAAGTTTTCAGAATGTTTTTCAACCCACATAGCTTCACATTGATATTTCCAAGTCATAGAGCTTTTAAGTGAATTAAAAACAAACTTTTTTAAAATGCTCAAAATCGTTCCATAAAAAATTTCTAGTAATTTCTTGAAATATAAAATTATATATAAATTATCACCCCAATACTATCTCCCCAAACGTTACGCAACCCTTGTAATGAATGTGGGTTTCAATAATAATATAAAGAATTGATATCGGATTAATATCATAGAGAGGTGAATGATTAGTGGGTGAAAAAGTGGTGAAATTAATAAAGAAAAAGGCGTGAAATTAAAAGCGGTGAAAAGTCGGGACACCAAATTTACATTTTTGTGATTTTTTCCGTTTGTGCCCCCCAGAAAGTTAAGCAACCCCCAGTTACAGAGCCCGTGCCATTACATAGTAAATCATTATGTAAAAATATGGCATGTGCGTCTGGGGGTGCAAATAATATGCGCCCACTAAGCTGGGGGGGGGGGGGGGGGGGGGGGGCAAAAATGGAAAAGATCCATTTTTGTTTCACAGATGCTGCTGGTGGTGTGAACAAGTCAAAGGCTCAATTGACCTCTGATAAACTGTACAGTGACTTAGCAGATGGGTATAACAAGTACTACAGACCCCTTCGCAACCAACGGAGGTCACTCGAGGTCACTTATGGCTTCGCTCTCAACCAGCTCATTGAAGTGGTCAGTTTGCTAAAAAACGATCTTAAATTTGAGTTTTAATCCTATTGTTGTACATTATTTTGTGCTTTTTATTGGAATAATTGGGAAAATCAGTAGTCAAATTTGCGTTCATTTCGGTCTGGACATATCGACTTTGGGTCTGGGACCTCAACCTGGGCAGAGATTTATTGGTAACAGAAGTTAATTGGCAATTACGAGAAAGGAAATGATGGAGAAATTAATTTTTGTTTTATTTTTATTCCCAAATTATTCTTCAAGACAAAACAGATAACCTAATAGTTGAAGTAAATTCTTGCAAAAATTTAGCTGGCTATTCACAGATTATCCGAGCCGACATGTTGATTTAAGTAAAAATTTATCTATATATTGTTGGGCGTTTATTGTCGTGAATGTTCTAGCTTTTGTGTGATTGTTTGTTTGTTTGTTTTTGTTTCAGGACGTGAAGCATGAAAAGATAGCCGTTTTGATCTGGCAAAGAAGTGTAAGTAATCACTTTATCACCAATTGTAAGACTTCCGATTTTGGTCGTTTAGAGTTATAAGTACTTTGAAATGAGGCCGAGTGAAAACATTACCGGACGGTGAAATAATAATATATGACAGTGAATAAAAGAATATGTCTAAATGTACGTAATTTTTGTTTTCCGATTTCACCTTCCATCATTATTTGATAGTTGATTTAATATTGAACAGTATAATTGGACAATTCTACTTCAATTCTAAAATTCTGGATCCATCAAACCTACATTAGCACATCTCTCTCTCTCAAATTTCATTTTGTAAAATAATCAAGCTCTTTTATAGTTAGGAATTATCTGATTATTGTGTTTCAAACATTTTAGTACGACCGAAGAGCCATTAGTTTGAAGAACTAAAGTATCTAACCACTATTTAGCCTGGGGGTAGATTGAAGAAATAGAGAAAAAAATTAGTATTGAAAATAATTAAAAAGCCCCGAAAACGGAAAGAGGAGAAATCGGCACATAAAACTAATACGAAACTAAAATAAAACTATTCCGGACCCTATCTAAACAGTTAACTAAAAATTAGCTAAAAATCTAACAGTTAGCTAAAAGATAAGAAAGTGACAAGAGTGGTGCTTTTCATCAGGTTTTCCTAATGTTGGAAAATCAGGTTTTCCTAATGTTGAATTTTAATACCATTAAAGCTGCTGTTACAACAATAAAATAAACAAAAATATTGATGACAGCAATAAAATGACATATGTCCTCTTCGTAAATGGTGAATACAAGAGATTTAAAAAGATGATAGTTTTAAATTTTTTAAAATCATTTAGTAGAATTGTCTAAAGGAGTTAGCATTGAAACGTGTAATGTGTCATTCCCAGAAACAGGGGAACAGTTTCATTTAAAAAAATTGCAAATTTGCTCAATGGAGCAAAAGTGCTTTGTGCTTGGGCTTAATTTGATCCAATTTTTCCAACATAAAAACATATCCAATGTAGTTTTGATTAGACCTTTCCTGTTTTTGTTCCCCAGTCTTATGTGGCTTTTCTGATTGCACCCCCAATAGTGAGTTTCATTTTTAACCGCGCTGGTGGGTATAAGTGAACTATTTTCTCTGAGCAAGCATTCTTTTAATTAGACAATTGCCGAGAACAATAGGTTTTTGGCATGTGCAGATAAACTAAAAGCCTTTTCATATATTTCGTCCCTGATTGTTTTTTACAAAATTATCCTGAAATGCCAGGACAAATTTGTGATGTCGACCATCACGATCTATTCCGACTGCTGGGCCGCTTATAAAGCACTCGATGGCCACCGAAATTACTCGCAAGCTGACGTTGATCTTTCAAACCAGCTCAAAAACCCAAATACCTGGGTCTATTCGAAATCGAACGGCTGTTTAAGTTGAGAAGCCAAGCTAGAAAACAAATGGATGTATGAAACAAACCGGTATATGACGAAAAACTATATATGAGCGCTCAATTGGAGGCATAATAATAAGGAGAAAAAACTCGACCCTAAATTGTTAATTTCCGTTTTTTTAACGGGCCGGGGGTACCAACGGATTTAGTTATGCAAAAATATTAAAAAAACATCATTTTAGTTCATTTTATCTTTCAAGCAAACGAAACTATATCGCAAGATACGCATCCGGGGGTTCTGATTGCGTCGAAAAAAAACTAACATCATGAAGTTGGCCAAGTTACAGAATGACAGGATTCTCCCGGAGGATGGGGGCAGAGCAAATCAGCGCTGTATCAGTCTAGAGACATTCTGTTTTTTCTCGATGGCCAGTAATCTGTTCATGTCCCATTTTACGCCGGCTAGTCTTCACTTTTGAGTGAAATTTACTGCATGAAAAATAATATGTGCAGCCTAACCCCCGCCAACATGGTTTGCGTTATATGCGATTTGAACTTCCGCGTGGGTACTTGTAACATTTAACTTGCGTAGCAATTCGTAACCCCTTAAGCTAAATGCGCTTTCGGTAATTGCCTACAAACTAGCATAAGTAAAAAGAGTGTGTATACTACCAAAGTAATTACCAGTTATAAGCTATAGGAGTATGAAATTATTCTGCTCAGACTTAATTTTGGGGTGTGAGTTATTTTCAGACTATACAGGATAGATCTAGCCTGAGCGAACTCTATGGCCTCAATAAAATCATAATGAAGAAAAACTGCTCATAATGTAACTTAACATTTTCTGGAGATGCAATGTTTCAGAACTGAAATAAGTTCTTACTCTTGAAATATGCTGGTTCAGCGCTGAAATGCTCTGAGACTCAAGTCCGGGTTGTTTACAGCATGCAGTGTTATCATGACAATATTTCTGTTTGTGTTATTTTTAGTCGTGGGTGGATGAGTTCCTGACTTGGGAGCCAGAGGAGTACGATGGGATTGAGGTACTCAGGTACGACCCAGTTGAAGTATGGCTCCCTGACGTCATCATACAGAACAGGTTTTTCTTTTTTCTCAAAATTATCTTTTATAATTGGTCAATATGTCAGAATATTTTTGTTGAAATCGGTCTAACAATCAATATTCGTTATATCGTTATATGGTTATAACAGGATATCTTGAACAGTTATTTTTTGACTTTTATCCTTAAACTTAAGAAGCAGAAAGTTACTATAATAGAAAGTTGCTCTTGTTTGTCAACGAGAGTGTGTGTCTTAACATGATAAGAGCAGGCCGTTGAATTGTTGCTTTTACAATTTCTAAAAGCGATCGAATATTTACTTTTGGTATTTGGTATCTTCATCTTTTCCTCCTAATTCGTATTTAGTTTTTGCCTTAAATTTTTTTCACTAACATGACAAAATTTACTTGTTTTAGTGCTATTAATAAGAAAGACGTGACGTCATTTTTCACTAAACCACTCTCAGGAAGTGAGTGTGTTTTGAAAGTCCTATAAAAACCTATTTTAGTGAGACATTACTTTGTACGACAGAAGGAGAGCTTTCAGGAATCAAAGAATTTCTCTAGTTTGCAGTCTTTTGCTTTCTATTTGTGTAGTTGTGCTAGAATATAATTGATTTAATGTTAATTGATTGATTTTAAATCTCTTTGACAATAAAGGGGGATTTGTTTCCGTGGGTTTTTACTACCTAATTTTGGGTGGGGATATTTTCCGTGGTTTTTTATCCGAAACCGAAAAATACTGTTTGTCTTTTAGCATGTTCAATATTTCAAATCTAAATAGGCTACCGTAATTTTGACTCTGACGTCAACCTTTCATTAAATTCGTTGTTTTTTGTTATTTCTCAAACTAGATTTGTTTTCCTCTGCCTTGCAATGAAATTCAATTTTGCAGAAGAATATCAAAAAATTGTAAAATGTAGTAGACCCAAACAGGAGCCACGTTTTCTGATAAGACCACTGCACATACTATGAAAGTGATCATGTGAATTATGAGTTGTTTCTTTATACAAATTTTTGCGTTTGATGAACGCCCGTTCTAGAGAAAAATCAGGTCTGAGTTTTGTGCGTCAATGATCACTTTCTTCTGGCGTCTGAGCCTGTGAAGCGAGGAAGGTCATAAGTAAAGTATTGCGAACCAATTGTGTCGCTTTTTTTCAAAAAAATGTTTTGTTTTGATACCGATGTTCATTTTCGATTTTATAATATTGAATTTGACATTCGGCACAGAGTTTTTGCACTTTGTGTTCAATGTTTTAGATAGAAGAGAAGAAAGCAAATACCATTTTCTATTTATAAATTTGGTATTACTGTCTACTAGTAGGCATTCGGGGAAAAGAGATCTTGTGCAAAATTGCACTGAGTTGTAAAAAACGACTCCCTCTGTTTGTGCTCGTAATTTTAATTACCTTTCTGAACAAAACATACGTGAGAGAGTTTGACTCGATTAAAATTTCAACAGTGAGAAAAGCAGTGACTCAAAACACGAGTGAAAATGGGAAATCTGATTACCTATGTCTCCGTAAATACAGCGTGAAAAGTTTAATATGAGATAGACATTCGAATAGTTGCAAAATAAGCGCAGTTTTTTTAATTTCTCGTTTTAAGTTCAATTATTTTTTTATGACTCTTCGTTTTTACGTGAGAATTGTAAAGCTTAAAAATTAAATGGTTTTAATTACTGAACTTTTCTGAAGTTTGTGGTACAATGAAATTTTTTTTTGACAATGTTGCCGTTTTCAAGGAAGCGAGAAATTGAGGCGACATACCTTTTTTTTCTAAACGAGCAGAGGTTTTTTAATAGCTAATGTGCGGCGCTGATTTAAATGTTTCACTGGGATATATTTGTCATATAAAGGCTGCTTTGAAGTTGTTTGAATTTTTCTGGTACTTATAATTAGTTTCACTCTATTTTTGATGTTTTTTCAACCATTTATCGTGTTGGTACGCTACTTTTGAAATTTTGTTTTAAATTCTGTTTTATGGTATGAGTTGGGATTTGAATAGACGTATGTTGCTTTTATATTTTATCATCTAAAAACTGATTACTTTTTTGTAGGTATTTTTTGTCAAATTCTTGCAGTTTTTCTTTTTTTCCTTGAATGTTAGAGAAGTTTGCCATCCTATTACAACTTGTCTGATATTGTGGGCGTAATTCAGTTTTCCTAATTGCATGAGACAATGTTTTTGTGGTCTGTGTACTTGTTTTTTTTTTAAAATTTGACTATATCTAAATTTTTATTTCAAGTTTGTGTTTTGCGCTTTTATTTGAGCCAATGTTGTTGTTTGTTTGCTTGAGTTACTCTTGTAGATACTATCCATTTCTAGAAAACTCTTCTACAGAGTTCGTTCACAGAACTCCTCGGGCTATGCTGTTTTTTTAAAAAGATTTAAAGCGGTTCTAGCAGCTTTTTGCTTGATGATTTATATTCTCTGGCAGCGAATGAATGAAAAATTGGCAACTGTGTTTTAGTGTTGGTGAGTTTGAGCCAATCAGAGAAGTGACTGTGCTTCCTCTGATGGTGTTCTCCAATGGAACTGTAGTCTGGAATCAACCTCTGGTCAAACAAGTCACGTGCAGAATGAATGTACTGTAAGTAAAAATATGGAAATTAGTTGTTTCAAGTTTTGACCCGTATATAGTAAAAAGTTGCTTGTAAAAATGATTGGTTCAAGTTTACCGGAATCATTTGTTTGTCGCTGGAGGCAATTGCGGTACAGCATATTTTATGTAAGTTATAAATTTTAACCTTTAATGAGGGTTTTAAGCGACGGAAATAGAGCGTCATTGAAACATGGACTTGAAAATTGTCCAATATTGATCAGTTATTAATCCAAGAAATGAAAAAAGAAAGCAAGTTTTCATCAGAATTTGATTACTGCACTAATCCAGCTGATTATTTTTTCAATGATATTCTAAAAATATCGACTATCTTGCGAGAATTCTTGTCAAAACCTGCTTTCATAGAAGATCCTCACAAAGTCTTCCAACTATATTTGAAGATTTTTCAGTTTGGTCGAAGATCATGCCAGAATCTGGCACGATCTAACAAGATAAATGGAACAGTTCGAACAGGGTTTTCATTTAATCATGTAACCTGGGTCGAGGAAAAATCGTACAAATATGCAAGATAAGCGGTGAAAAGCCGTTTTTTTCTCCGCAAATTTCGTACATAATTTTGCGGTGAATGCGGTGAAATTATGTAAGTTTACCGCTATAGTAAGCGGTGATCTTACAAAAAATCACCACAATTGACCGCTAATATATGTAATTTCACCGCTTAAAAGATAGACCCGGGTTACATGATTAAATAAAAACCCTGTTCGAACTGTTCCATTTATCTTGTCACATCGTGCCAGATTCCGGCATGATCTTTGATCTTTAAAGATACGAGATGCTAATGTATGTGAAATGATCTAGGCACTTTCCCTACGACACCCAGCTGTGTCACTTCATAGTTGGATCTTGGACCCACGGAGTGGACGAGATAGACGTGAAGATAGATGCGAACCAGATAGACAAGAGTAACTACATAGACCACAACCAGTGGGGGTGGCAGAGCAGTAGCGCCAAAAGAAGGGAACACAAGTTTGACAACGTTGGACAGTTCGCATACTTAGACTACACTATCAAGCTGGTTAGAACTAATATGCAGAAAAAGAACATTTTTACAAAGATTTGGGTAAATTGATTTATTGCTGTTGGTGGGTGCAAGGCGGGTGCAATCGCGACAAAGCTTTCATAATCAATGTTGGATATTTCGAAAATCTCGACGACACCATCAAGCTAGTTATCGTAAATAGCATCATATCATTGAAGAATTGGATTTAAAATCATATCAAAAATTGTTATTTTGTATCATATCGGATGATCTGCCGACTTGAGGATTTTCTTAATTTTTTTTTTTAGAAAAATGTTAATTTTGCGCTGAAAATGGCAAGAGAATTAGTGAAAGTTATCCGCGAAAGTATGCTGCTTCAGTGTTAATTCAGTGTAATCAATGTTGAGTTTCGATAACAATTCGTTCTAATTGTTTCGGCGATTTAGAACAAAATGCTAAATTCATGACATAACGTTTATAATCAATTTGTCAACAACCTTATCAATCTATTTAGTATTAATATGCCGAAAAGGAAAATTTTACAGAGGTTGAGTACAATAAGATATTACTGTTACAGAGGTTGAGTAAACTAAACTATCACATATAGGTAATGAATTCAGTATTTTGCTCTAAAAGGAAAAAAAAAACAAAAATTAGCTCAGATTGTTCGCAAAAATCAACACTGATTGCATTGACTTAACAGTAAGACAACATACTTTAGCTGATATTTCACAAAATGTTATTTTCGGCTTTTATACGGAGGCTATTAAATACCCAAAAAAACATTTTCAAACAGATTGTGTATATTAAATTATTGATAATTCATAAGATTGTGCGATATCAATAAGGTGACTGAATTAGAAACACAGCTTTTATGCGAGATAGTTCAAAAATTTTGTCTATATCATCACGCTAGTTTGTATTATTGTGTTACACAAGTTGAAAAGAACCTTTAAGAACAATTATTTCTATCGTTCAAGTTTTTATATATTTAATGTTAACTTTTAAATAATTAATGTGACTAAAATTATGATAATACTTTTCTAATCAATAATAGAGAGTTGGAATATTTGGACTCCACCTTCATGAGAGCACGAGAAAGATTGAATTCTTTAAGGTGCAAATTTTTGAACAAAATGTTTAATAACAACAAAAAAGACGGAGTTCGTGACATTATTTTCATATTTCGTCCACGTTTTTCTACTATTTCAATACATTAATCCGCAAAACAAACATTTTGTAGCAAAAAGTTTTCACTTGTGTCAGCAATTTTCAAGACCCTTCATTAGAGATCACAGTTTTAAAATTGTGTGGGCGACAATGACAGAATAGTCAATTTTCCAAAGTTTGTTCAAAAATGGAGATATTCGCCACTATCGTGCTTCAGTTCATCACAGACGCTCATTTACAGTTCATTCAGACAGTTTACATTTAAATGCTTTTTTTAAATACACTAAATCGTTTCGTGCACGTTAAGTTGAACCAATTCTCACAGTTTCCTTTACATAATTCTTTTCTTGTGAAGATAAAAGCAATTAATATAGATAACAGAACAGCTTTCAACTTCCCAACCTGCTAACTCTTGATGAATGGAAACAGCTAATTAAAGAAACTTCCAACAAACTTTATGTTGATTTTTCTATTAAGTTACATCGCACAGAATTATGTATTGAACAAGTTTACCGGGACTCAAAACCAAAATTGATGCTCATCCCTGCCTAGGAGGAGAACAAGACAACTTTGAGAAACACTCAGCATCCACCCGCAATGGTTTCGGTTTTTTGCAGGAACTGTTCAGATATTTCAAAAAGTGATTTCACGACTTTGCAAGAGAATTGTGTTTTGGTTAGTAGCATAATATCAAAACTGTATAACGATGCAAATTTTCCACTGGATGTTGCAATTCATGCCTATCGGCGCTCCTCAACGCTTGAAAAACTAAAAGTTGTTGACAAGTATGGATAAAAAAAACTAAAAACCCTGATTCTGCAGGATGGGACTAATAGCGTTTCAAGATTTTCCAGAATTAGTAAAGATTGGTTTGCTGATAATTAAAAACTGGTTGATAAACGCCTAGAAAAATTAACTCCCGATTCAATGGTGTTCTGTGGAATTTCTCTCTTTAGTGAGATACCTATGAACAGTGATAAAAAATGAAAAAAATGCAGTTTTTAATGATTTGCTAAACAGTATTCAAGGGAATGGTGATAATGCAATTGTAGTTTTTATTTTAAATGATTTTATTCGAAGTGTTCCAACCTACAATCCACGCATCACACACTTCAACAAACTGTACCAGGACAATGTGCATTTAAGTTGTTAGTTGGGGATACCATTCTTTAATAAAATATTGCTAGGATACCTATTAAAAACCTCCAATTGGCCTATTGACTTCAGTAAAGTAAGATCTAACGTTTCTTATAAAATGCAGAGTAAGTTCTCTAATTATCAGCCACGCTTTTTTTACACCCTCCTAACGACAACCAATCTTTTTTATCGTTATCGTCCATACTAATTGTTGTCAAACCTTGACATTTAGATGAAATAGATGGTGATATTTTGATTGTTTGTTCGATTGATTGGGCAGCAACGGTTTGACATCAATAACTCATTGCAATTTAGGTTATTAATTTTTGACGAGGCAAACAGTGGTTTTAACTTTTCCCACGCCACTTAGCCTCACTTACAATTTCAAAATGAAAAAATTGGATTTGTGTTTGATAAAATTTGGCCTGATGAAAGTTTTCGGCATCGTATGTTTTTCCTCAACTTGGCTCTTTTTCCTCTTAATTTTGATTTATTTAGGCTAAATGATGGGGATGTTGAAAGAAACCCAGGACCTTTGAAAACCTTAATCAGTATACAAACAAAATGTAAAAAATGTTCTATGGAACTGAAGAATATTCATGCTAACTGTCAAAGTATCCAAAAAACATCCACTGTTGAAGAGTTTACTCAACGATATTGGTCCAAATTGTATTTAGGGATTAACAGAAACTTGGTTGACCAGTGCTGATAGTAATAGGTTTTGTAACCCTAATCCCCATCAATTTGATATCCATAGATGTGACCACAGAATAAAAAAGGAGGAGGAATATTATTAGTACCAAGAATTTGCGGTTCGAAAATCAGGAATGACTTTAACAACTTGTCCAAAATTTTTGAAAGTCTTTGGTTTGAATGAAAATTGTCCTCTCACAAAAGTATCATGATTAATATTTCATACAAACCATCTAGTCAATTTTGTTCAGAGTTCTTGGATGAATTGGTTTCATGCATTGATAATCCTTCCAATGAAAATAAATCAATGTCCCTAATAGAAGGTTACAACCTTAACTACTTGAACAACGAAGAAAAATAGAAACTGGATACAAATATTCTACCTTACGACTTGCACTTGATGAATTTAAGAAATGCAACCAGAGAGGTAGCTGCAATTTAATAGATTATATCATTACTGTTAAGGGGCTATAAGGAAATACTATTATGTATTCGACTCTCCTAAAAAGCGATCATCTAGGGCAAGTTCTGCTCACTGATTTCACGCTGACACAGAAACAAAAACCACTCAAGAAAGGGATAATTGGTAAGCGTAATTACGATCCCTTTAAACTGAGAATTTCTCTAACTTAGGTTAACTGGCGCCTCATCTATGCATCTAGTGATGTCAAAGATATGTTCAAACTTTTCGAAAGTCTGATTGCAAAAGTAATCAGATTACGTTTAGCTATCAGAAAATTTTTTATAAGAAACAACAAACCTAATTTTTCACTTGCAGATAAGTTTGTCTCAATCACTACAAAATGCCTCAAAGAGAAAAAGAACGAATTTTTACTAGCAGAGAAAATTGATAGGTTCCCAAAAATTAAAAGATCTGACGAGTAACGAGCATCTGAAAGATTATGAACGCTTTAAAACACAATTGATTGTGTCTGCTAACAGCTCAAGGAAACCAAGGAATCTGATCAATGAAGTCAGAAATACATCCAGAACTTTAAAGATTCCTCTCATAGAGAAGTCGATTCCATGATGTAAAAACTGAGAGCAAAAATTGCGAATTTGCTGAACTAAAAGTTCAGTAAAATTGGTGAATATCTTTCCAATAAACCAATCATTAAGCAAAATTTTCAACAGGTCAACCCTAATATGTTCTCGTTTCGTTTCTTTACCACATTTGAATGTCGTAAAGCTCTCAACACCCTCATTATAACCAAACCATTGGGTCCTTCAACTATCCCAGCTTGGGCATTAATAGATGGTGCTAAATTTTAGAAGAGCCGATATGTTTTCTTATTAACGGATTTCTTAAAGAACACAGATTTCCCTCTCAACTGAGGTTGGCAAATATTACGTCTATCAACAAAAAAGGAGACACTGAAAATCCGCTAAATTATCGGCCTATTTCTGAAGCTCCAGCTTTGTCAAAAGTCCTTGAGATATTAATCGAAGATCAAATTGAGGAACACCTAACAAAATACAACCTGCTATCAAAAGCACACTGTGGATTCAAGAAAAATTTTTCAATAATTGATGCTCTTGTTTATCTGACAGAAACTGTAAGACAGAAACTTGATGAAAAAAAGTAGTCACTGCAGCGTTTTTAGATTTGTCAAAAGCATTTGATTCAACTGACAACTCGCTTTTACTAGAAAAACTTAAACATCTTGGTTTCTGCTGTTCGGCTGTCCTTTTCATTAAGAGTTATCTCGGTAACCGACATCAACGAGTAGTGATATCAGAAGCTGAATCTGACTGCCTGGAGATCAGGCAAGGAGTTTAATAGGGCACCACTTCTTTTCAATCTATTTGTAATTGATTTACCAAATTTCATCATCTGCAGTTTGATCCAACACGCAGACGATGCAGTTTTTTATATTTTTGGCAACTAATAACGATTACAAGCTAAATTTAGAGAAACCAATTTCCTCTCTTGTTGACTATTTTTCATATCATTCTTTAAAACTGAATTCAGAAAAAACAGAGTCCATTGTCTTTGGCACTTCATCCGCAGCAGAGTCTATTAAAGAAGACAACCATACAATACAAAGAAGTTTAGAAAGTGAAATATCTCGAATTGATTTTGGACAAAAAACTGTTGTACCACCAACAAGATAACAAAACATTCAGAGTGATGGCGCAAGGGATAAAAACACTTTATGTCTTCAGAATCGTCGTACAATACCATTTGCGCGAAATTCTACTGAATTCTCTTGTAATTAGTCCTCTCCAGCTCTGAGCTGTTTTGATTTCTTCCAATTCGAAAATCTTGTGACAAACTTGGAAAAGCAACTCAATTGGGCAGTAAAAGTCTGTTACTTTCATCGATTTAACATTTTTTTCACTTAGTGTTAAATTAGATAATTATATACTGCGAATTAAACGGTTGCTTGAATACAGAACAGCACTGTATGTCAATCAACTCTTGACATATAAGAAACCTGACTTCCAGAGAATAACAGGACTTAGCTTGCCAACTTATAAGTTTTACAGATATTCAAGAACCAAAACCATTTTCCTTGAAGAGAGGTCAAAACGTCATGAATGGACAAAGGGGTCATCAGAAGAGGCTTATCATTTAAAAATTTTATTGAAAAAAGCTTACAAAGGAATGAATCAAACAGGCGGTTAAAAAAGTCTTCAGGAACTACTTTTTCCAACCATTTCAGGAGGACCCAATGAGAAACATTGTCGGCAAGGTTCCTTGGCAGACTTTTATGTTTAACTAACGCTTCATTTGTGAGTTTGTACACTCACATGTGAGCTTAGAATTTGTCTCTTCTACTTAGGGAAGAAAAAATCTTTTATCTGTTACTTATAATTTATGTTTTATCTTTACGCTGCCATTTGTGATCTTTTTAGGTTCCTTGACCTATTTATATTGTTTATACTGACAACCTATTTATAAAATAAGATGTCTCTAATAGATTAAACGTGAAAAATAGTGATAAAACTTCATCACTCTTGTCTATCTTCATCTTAAAATTTGTTGACGACTAAAATGTCCACGATATGTAACAAGGGGTCAATTAGATTGAAAAGAGAAATTTATTAGTTGGAAAAGTTGATTAAATGTGCGTGAAAGGTGCTTTAATTGATGCGTAAGCGTAATTCAAGATTAACAAAAACTGTAAAAATTGTGTCAAATGGTTGCGTTATTTGTAACCATGAGTACTGAAATCTTGCTACTTTTGTTCAAAGATAACGTATGATTTTTCACGACAAGGGTTATTGGCAAAAGTGAGAAATTGTGACAAGATATTTTCAAGCTCGGAACCTGTATGACTTCGAAAAGTTCACCAGCTCTTTTACCATCGCCAATAAGACATAGATTACTGTTGAATTTTATGCTGCTGAATGTCCTTTTTTACTTCTCCACAAGTCACTACAAGGAAATCATAGATGACCAAACCAGGCAATCAAAAAATGATTTTACATGATGCAACCAGAGTAACGAGCTTCACTGTGCTATAAGTATTGGGTACTTTCGCATTATTTTAAGACATAGTTTCCTCTCTAGAAATGAAGCAGCCAGTTCTAAGAGTTCTCAAATTTTTGCTTAACAAAATACTTTATCTTTAAACTGACCCAGGTTTGTGCTTTCCCAGTCAAAATTGGACGGTTATCTTGCAAGAATCTTGCAAGATCTTGCAAGATAACCGTCCGATTGACAAGAGTTTTGCAAGATAACCGTCCATCTTGTAAGACTCTTGCAAGATAACCATCCAATTTGCAAGAGTATTGCAAGATAACGGTCCTTATTCTAAGACACTTCAAAGATTTTTAGCTGTGTGCTACCTTCAGTAGGAGTGCAGTTCAGCTATAGAACGTTTTACAAATGGATCGGAATGCTGACAAAAGTGACCATTTTCGATTTTCACCATGTACACACTTAATTAACAAAAAACTTTATTTTATTGCTACGGAAAACGTAATATCACCTTTTTTGCCTCCCTTGAGTGAATAGTCAAACCAAACGTCCAGCCGTTAATTAGTTTCTATGGTATTTGAAGCCTTTTTTGATTCAGTGAGAATGGAGTCAGTGAAAAAGTCTTATTTCGCCATGTACATATTCAATCAGTAAAAACGTTGTTTTATCGCTACGTGAATTCGCGTAATATATCTATTTCTCTTGTTTTTGTCGCTAATAAATCTAGAAAGGGATGCGGTAGTTTCACGAAATTATACTAAGTTTTTGATGTTCTCAAATTTCTGTCTGTTCAAGAAAATTTCTGTGGTAAAAAATCAGTATTGAACTTTTTATGCTTGAATTTCTTGTTACAAACAATGGAATTGTTTTTGTGGAAATGAAATATGATAGTTGGTCGAAGTTAATATAATGCTATAAATGTCATTGATTCAGATTAACAAGTCATCGTAACCTATTTATTGTTAATCTTTTTCGTCAATGATACTAGACCGAAATAAATTGTTTAAGCAAACGTCATTTGATTACTAAAATTATTTAAGCTCTTTTTACGCTGATTTCTGTCAATATTCAATGCAAATATTCGCAAATTTTATCTTGTTAAAAACTGTAGGAATGATTGCTTTTGTAGAAACGGAAGAGTCAGTTCTACGAGATGAACTTAGTAGTGCCTACTGGACTGATCAGTGGACTGGCATTTGTGGCATTCCTGCTTCCCAGTGACAGTGGGGAGAAGGTGGGATTCGGGATCACTGTCTTCCTCTCCCTCTGTGTCAATCTCCTCATCATCTCAGAGTTCATACCTGCATCCTCAAAGTCATTCCCTATTATTGGTTAGCTTCCTCGTCTCTTCATCCTCTGAAAAAAGATTCAGAGAAAATCATTAAAGCCACGAGCGCAATTCTAAGTGCCAGAATGAACCACCACTAAATTTGTAAAGTTTTGTGAAGATGAACTCTCGGCTGACTTCAGTTTCTGGTTGACCATAGCCTGACCAATCTTGGCTGCAATGGGTATCCCGTAAAATTTTTAAACGCAAAAAGTGACCATAGTAACCGAAACTATCAATGTTCCTCTTATGAAGAAGAACAGCTTAAAAAGTGAGTTTTAAAAAGAACAGGGCATTTGATAGCAAGCTGTTGTGACCGAATGCTGTTCCACTGCGATTAAACAGACACCAATATAAACATATCACTATTAAGTTCATTATTCTTTGGTCCAACTACAGGCATATTTTGATCATATCACTTTTGATCCCATAGACGATTTGTATAATTTTAATACCTGCTTCTGAAGACATCAGCGTTGATATCGTTCAAAATTTCCTACACTTTGTCTTCTAAAATGTCCCAAAAAGCTGTTTATTTCCGTATTTGTCGATTTGAAATGGCCTACAAATTTTCATTTGGATTCAGATCTGGACTACGTTTCTGAGAAATTGTTGGCCAACTTTATTTGATTGACAATATTTTTTCCTTGTTAAAAACAGAGGCTTTCATTGAAATTTATAAAAACTTCCAAGTATACTTTTGAAGGTGCCCTGAACTTAATGCTTTCCGACAACGTTTGTATACAAGCTGTGCGGTTAACGCAAAGTAATCCGAAGTAAAAGCAGGTCAAATTTTGGAGTAATCCATCAGAACTACATTGTTACCTGATACAATCAGAACAGCTTATAGTATTTGCAATTTATGATGTATTCCAGTTCACCAAAGAAACAAAATGATGTCATTTTCAAGATCTAGTGAATTCGGGCCCTAGGAGACCACTGTTCATGGTCATAAATCTCATCGGCTGTGAGATGTGATCCAGAAACCACGGTCTAGTTATCATGGTGAAGCGCCTACCGGCCAGCCAGTTTCAAATTGTTGTACGACTATCTCATTTTTTTCTGCGGTAAAATAATAGAGCAATTAAACCCTCTTTTCTGTGAGAACGAGAATGAAATCTCGTGTAAAAGTTTAAAATTCCCCGCTATTTTTCGCAATTCAGCGCAAATTAAACTTACTGCTCAAATATAACTCGTAACGAGCACAAATTGTGCTGTATGAAAGTTTTTGGTACCACAGTGAATCTTAATTACTGTTAAATGTTTGTTAGTGAGCATTTTTCACGTTGGCCGATAAAAAAAGTATAGTGTAAACTCTTCTTAAAACTATGTTTAGGGTTCGCACTTGTAAATTAAGAGGGCGGTTTGTTTCATTATATCGTCGCTTTTCTTAAAAGAATCAGAGAATTAAAGCCCCATTTTGCTATTATTCTTATTTAATTATTTTTGTTTCGAGTTTCGAGGAAGCTACTTATTTTAAAACTTTTGGATGTTCTCCGCGACTTTATGTCTGCATCCCGCGAATTTTCTGCCTATTAAACCAGACAGTTTAAAAAATGCGACACAAGAACGGGTCGATGAAATCACATTGCGGAAATTGTAGACTCTACAACTCCGTAATAAATATTAAAGCTGTTTCCTTCCTCGAAAAAAAATCTTCCATTATTAAATTGGCTAGAATTTCATGTTATTGTTAGTCTGAGACGCACCTGACGCACCCCCAGACGCACCTGTTGTATTTCCATATAATTATTTACTCTGTAAAGACACTTGTTCTGTAGCTGGGAGCACGAACGGAAAAGATGCAACTACTGTTTATGCAAAAATGCGAATTAGCTTGTTCTCACACTGTAATAATAAAAATTTTGTCCAACTTCTACTTTGTGAAAGGACTTGGCCCATTTTGTTGTTGTTGTGTTTTAGGGAAGTACTACTTATTGTGTATTGTGATAGTGGCTCTTTCTCTCATCATTACGACCCTAGTTCTAACACTACACCACCACGCAACTGTAAAACCAGTCCCAGAAAAGGTAATAACAAACAATATTTCATGCTTCAACCGTTTTGTTGGACATTAGGCTTGTGACACATAATCTGCAGAAATTGCGCTGTTTATTGATAGCCGGATTTCAATAGGTTCTCAAAAAGAATCATGGAAAAATTGAAACATTGGAATCATTGAGACCTCATCATGCAAATCTTTTTCTTTATAATAGAAAGAAAATTTTAGCTCCCATCAACTTTCCAAAATATAAACCCTCTATTTGATAGTGAAAAGAGAAACCCTCTTGTCTCGTTTAGATAGCGCGTATCTTCTTTGATATAATTGGACCTCGAATCGGATTCCCCTCTCGTATGCTGAAAAGACGCAATGAGAGACAACTCACGCAGGAACAAATTGATCAGGTATGTGTACAACATGATCAAAAACTGCTCTGTTAATAAACAAAGTTGGTGGCGTGTAACATTTTCAAATTTCGCCAGTTCGACAAAGTTGCGCGCGCACCAATTTTGCGATGCAGTATACTAACTCCATTGCTTTTATAAAAAGAAAATTAAAAAAAATTGATCGTTTTCTGCTTCTAAAATTTTGGGAGGCCTTTGCAAGATCTGGCTAATCTCAATCGTCCATGTGAGTCTGGACATGATTTTATATGATCTTGAAAAAATGACTTCTTGTAGCACATATCTTTGTAGCTTCTTGTATAAAGATATTACTTACATACTCTGAAGATTTAAGCAAGGATTCTATCAGGACCTGATCAAAATTATGATTTTTCAGGAAGCCGAGGATGAAGACAACAAACTCACCCAACTAATTGATGAAATCATGCAGCAATACTCATCAGCCTCAACCTCAGCCCAACCAGCCACAACAACAACAACAACAAACAACACAAACACAACCTCAGCTGACGTCGAGTCAATGCCCAATACGGCAAACGGCGCAACATCCCCAGCCGCCTCAACCCCGGCTACCCCCTCCCTTCACCACCTATCACACAAACCGTCCGGCGCTGTGGACCCAGAGAAGGCCAGAATGCTTCTGAAGGGACTCAAAAAAGTCTCATCCGTCTCTGCCAAGAGTCTAATCACACCAGGTATGTTTAATGACGCGCTTAAAACACTCACGTGCACAATTTAAACTGCCGAAAGTCTGCAGTGCCAGAAGTTAAAATGCCAGAAGTTGCTACTTAGCCGGAAGTTGAATTTCGTTGATTTTCCTCATTTTAAAACGTGCGCGTTTCGTGTTTTAAGCATGGTTACGTGACTCTGCAGAGTCACTTCGAAATTTTGACTTTATTTCTCAAACCTCTTCGAGGTTCTCGATAAACGCCAGAAGTTCTCAGTAACTTCGAGCAGAGTCACACAACCATTACTTCAAATTTTGAAAAACCGAAGTGTGATTGCAGAAGTTCCACTGGTTCCACTGGATGAGGTTCCACGTCAAAATGACCACTGATCATACGGTCTCGTGTATATTGACTAAACAGAGAGTCTTATACTGAATTGAGTTAATTCCGATCAGACTCAATCGTGGCCATCGACCAGATTTTTTTGAAAATCTGACCCAAATTTCCCCATACCATTAAATTGGGCATGCATAAATTGCTCTGCTACATTTATATTTGGGGCTTTTAGCCCAACTCATCGGGCAAAAAAAATTATTATCTGTTTTTATTATCAGATTTAGGTTATCTCGAAGTTACCTTCTACCGGACAATTATGCATTTATGATTTGATCGTAAAGCTTTTAAATGACCGCTTTAAATGAGGTCGAGCTGGGCACCATCAGAGATAATTTCGTCGTTTAATACCTAACGAAAATTTCCAGTGTTCTATTTTTGTTCCGACCCCACTTGTGGGGGAAGGAACTATATACTCAAATGGGTTTTTTTTTTTGTTCAGTGAATTTTGGCCGATCGATATATTCGTCGTAGAGAAATGTGAGTGGTATCATTAAAAAGCTGGTCCAGCGTAGAATTCAAAAGTAAAAAGATTTTTTTGAATTTCGTTTTTTTCGAGGAGTTATCGAGGATTGAAGTTTTGTGTGAACAATGGGATCTTTAGCATGATTGTTCACTTTTAGTACAATTTTCTTCAAACTAAGATCTTTTTTACGAAAACATTAATTCAAATTTCTATAAAAAGAATAAATTTTGAGTTCGTAAAAGTTAAATGCAAGGCGATAGAAAGACTAGTTCTGGTCTCATAGGGAAGTTCACTATCAAAAAAAAATCGAACTCTAATTGAGAGCCCTTTTTTTAATAAAACTTTTCTCTTTTTTGCTTTTTTAAGTCACCTAGAGACAAGTCACATTTTATATCGACGTTCTATTAATGACAAAACTCCTTTATAGTCGAATGAAGCGCAATGAACAAAAAACGTCGTTTTCAAAGAATTGCTCATGTTTTTTTTTGGCTTCGATTCTGAGTTTTCGTAATTTTGAATGAAATTTTGAATTTCTTTTTGAAGTTTTACTATTTTTTTTGGAGTCCTATGGTAGGGATTCATTGACTAACAGTGCAATATATTCCATAATGAGCATTAAGTGAACATGTCTATTTCATTGAGGGGGCGGCTAATGGCTGTTAAGACTTAAAAAATAATTTTTCGAATTTTTTTTTGAATATTAAAGAATCATAATCTTATTATAGTGAATTGTAAGTCAGTCCAGGGGTGAGAGCACCCTCTTCCTTCCTACTGCAACTAAAATTAAACTGGTTAGCGGTTTTATCTTCTATCTATTGGTTATATGACTTCAATGACAAAAAATTTCAATTTTTTAAAATTTTTTTGGATTTTTACGTATTATTGGTTACTTTTGAAATCTTATCACATTATCCAAATATTGACAGTTCCCATTAGCTTAAAAACGATGTTCTGTGGATGACCAATAAAAATTTTAAACAAAAATTTATGGTTTAAATGACTTCGACACGTTCTTCTTGCACTTTTCTACTGATTTTTTGGTTTTCTCCTGTTTTTTTTTGTTGTTTTAATAGTCATTATACTTACTGTGATCTCATAATGAATACCTATGCATGACTAACATAAATGTACTGCCACCGGGGCATCTTTGAGCGTTTTTATTGACTTCCGTTGAAAGCTATTGAATTTAATGTCTGTTAAAATAAAAATCATTTTTCGAAAATTTTATTTGAACAATAACAATTCCTAAATTTTTCTTGAACTGTTAGTGAGTTTCAGTATTGACTGGACCCACTTGCTTTTTACTGCAACTAAAAATATTCTGTTTAGCTGTTTTATCTTCTAGCTATCGGTTATATGACTTCAATGACAAAGATTTCAATTTTTTTAAATTTTTTTTTTTGGATTTTTTGAATTATTGGTCACTTTTGAACTCTTTATCACATTATCCAAAGATTATTGTAATCCAATTGGCTTAGAGAGGACGTTCAGTGGATCACAGAGAAAGTTTTCAGAGAATAGCTAATGGTTTAATTGTCTTCGACACTTTCTTCTCGCATTTTTCTACTGAATTTTAGTTTTTGCTGTTTTTGTTATTGTTTTCTGTCATAAGACTTATTGTGATGTCTTTTTAACTATCTATGCATGACAGACATCATTTTCCTCCCTATGGGTTATATCTGAGCATCGTCATTGAGCTCCGATGAAAGATTGAGTTTACTGGCTGTTAAGGGTTTAAAAATAATTTTTCGAAACTTTTTTGAAATTCAACCATTCCTAATTTTTTTTCGTGAATACTCTTGGTCATTGTTGGTTCTAACAGAATCCATTTCCGTTCTACTATAGCCAAAATTAATCTGGTTAGCGGTTTTATCTTCTACCTATTAGTTTTAAAACATCAATGCCACGAGAATTCATATTTTTTTTGGGTACTTTATTTTGTTTTTCGATCCTTTTGAAATCTTATCACATCATCTTACTGCTGAGAGTCCCTATTGGTTTAGGGAAGAAGTTCAACGGATCATAAATAAAGTTTTCAGGGAAGAGCTTATGATTTGAGTTGCTTCGACATTTTCTTCAGGCACTTTTCTACTGAATTTGTGGTTTTTGCCTCTCTCTGTTGTTGTTTTCATAGTCATTAACTTGTTGTAAGGTCTTATTGATGAAATACGATTGGCAAAAAAACTTATTGTCCCCTCGAGGCATCATTTATTGTATATACTGGCTTCCGTTGAAGGCTAATGAATTTAATGGCGTTGATAATACGTGTTTTCCCGCAATTTTCGTGCGTCTAATGTATTTGTTTATATTTGTTGATTTTTTGAAATTATATTGATAAAAAAGGTTTTCCCATTGCTCCTGAAAAATTAATTTAAAATTGAAGAGTGTTTAGTGAAAAGTTCATTTTTTTAATGCCTTCGACCCTTTTGTCGCTCAATTTTTTTTCCTGAATTCGCTGTTTTTGTTCTTTAGGTAGCCGTAAATTGCTCACAGATCTCATAGGCTTGTAATTGAGGACTGAATGAATGATGTTGCTCGAAACATTCAGTATATAGCGAATAGGTTCCTTTCGTCAAATTTAACTTCTGTTCATCAATCAGATGTCCCATCGAATTTCGTGTATTTCAAGAAATAACATATATATTGATATTATGTGCCACTGTTGTTTCGTTTTTCTGAACGTTTATTGAATGGCCATTTTTTGCGTTTCTTTTTCTCTTCCTTCAGAACAATCGCGTAATAACAGATCCCAATGGTTTTTAAATGTGGCCCAAGTAAACTTATTTAATCTTTCAGTATAAATCCTTCAACTGAAATAGCAGAAATAACAACTGAATTAAAAATACATATTCAGATGATAGGTATTGATTTTAATGGCAGCAAAGGTTTGTGTTTTCGCAAATCGTTTGTAATTTTTTGAGTTTCTCTTTAGTTTGTTTCTATGGCATAGTCTGACCACAGACGGGTGCTTTTGGTTTTGTAATGACTTTTTAGTAATTTATCAAGGATTTTATTAAAAACCAATGTTTTTTAAGATTTTTGAATTTTCTTGGTGCAAAAAATGTTGATTAATTTTTAAGTTTCGCCTCACTGTTCGTTCTTTTTGTCGGCTTGTTACCTAGTCTCGTTAAGAAAACTTTTCATCTGCTGTATAGTTAGTAAAAGGTAAACTTGTGTAGTTAAGGTTTTATCTGACTGCATTTTGACGTTGTTACCAGGTGCTTTTAAATTTAGATATTCATTTTTTGCCGCCAAAATTTTGTTGGTGCTATTTTTTTTCTAGTCTCTTCAATGTCAGGTCACGTTGGTGCTGTAATGAAGCATGGCATTAGTAATTCAATTAGTAGATAGAATGTGTAACGATTGTTTTAAACTCAAACATCTATTTTTGTTATCTCTTGATTTGGTTGACATTTTAGTCAAAAATGTAGATGAGCTCGGGTCGGAACATCAT
>NC_134471.1:78320725-78377700 GCF_964194025.1 Convolutriloba macropyga | reverse complement strand
TTGCATTAACAGAAATAAACGATCTGATGAATAGAATAAGATGAAACAAATTTTTGTCTTTTAACGATTTTCAAATACTTTTACATCGAATTGTAGCACTAGCAGAGAAGAATTATTTTTGTAATCTGAATCATATAATAAATAGTAAAATAAAATAAAACATTTAATAATTCTTTAGTTAAAACAATCTCTTCAGAGAGATTCCTGTGTTTCGTACAATTGCTTTGGAAAACCAAAAACTCCATCCACAAACATTTTGTTGACTTTCTCCTGTGAATTGTTTTAATTTTGAAAAAAAGTTTCAAAACAAAAAAAAGTTATTGGTTTTATAAGTTTTTCGGTATATCGTTCTCTTGTTTGATCTCACCAGTCGCTACTAGGAACCAAATGTGCCAACTCTCAACTGCAAAATGCCGCTCGATATGGGAGATACATGTTATGCTCAAATTTTAAAAGAAATTTTTGTACCTTCTGACGTTGATGTAATTGTCAGTGTCTAGTTAAAGTGCAACTTTCGTTGTATTCCAATTCGGTATATTCCAATCGCAAATGAAATTCATAATGCTGTTGTTTAACTGAGAAAAATTGAGGAAAGAATTGAGGTGTCTTACTGGAAGAAGGGTAGAATACATTTTCTAGGACCTAAACTGGAAAAATCTGAAAAGGCGACGTAAGCAGTGAAAGGTAAGAAGCTGTGAAAACAAATCAATCGCATTTTTCTGACTTCAATTGTATTGGCTTCTGTCTATTTGTTACCACTTTGTTATATCTTGTCTCACTTTTCAAAAATCTTAATTTTGATATGATTAACTCACCGTCAAGTACTTGTAAATTTTTTGCATCTTCTGTGCCAACAGAACAATTGACCAAGCAAAAAGTGTATTCAGATTTTTCTGAAAAACGTGATTTATTATTATTATTTTGTTTGTAGTCATTGAACTTTGAATCCATCGAAAATGGGATTCATTTCATTTAGTAAACAGAAAAGGTTTGTAATGCAGGAAGCACATAAACTATTTCTAAAAAATTTCTTAATTGAGAACAATCTAAATGTTAAATGTCTTTGAGTTGTCCTATGTTCAACGTCATCAAAGCAAGGTGAGGTTAAAAACCTCCCTAAGAAATGGCGTGTGGCATAAAAATCTAAATGCAGTCAATGCATCGTACCCCACTAAAACGAGATAGTTTCTAATGAATGCATTAGCCATGAGTCATATTCATTACTCGTCTATACTGTTAAGTAGAATTACAACTAAGTTGATCATGTCATAAGAGAACAATTAAAATTGGCAGCCAAAACTTGTTTTGAAAGAGGAAAAAATGATTTTGCAACCAAAATCAAGTTAAAAACTAACATTTTTATCATTAAATTTTTCTGAGTATATAGAACCTAAACAACAATAAAATTTACAAAGCAATCAGTTGCCTGCCTACAACAGATTAGACTACTCAACTTAAAATTCAGTCAAAATAAATGAACAAAATGTCTTTCACACGCAATCAAATCTAAAAAACGCAATCTAAAAAAAACGTTAAAAATGTTTTTCAAAACCAATTTAAACGGGAACGTCGACATGTTACGCGCAGGAAGTTGACCTGGACTGAATTTAAATTCATTACATGAGGGTCGAACTAATTTCACTATACTTCTTGTAAGATAAATTTGCTTATTATATTAACTTTTTAGGTTAAACGTCCCCATTTGAATGTAATTTCGCATTTATCTGGGTAACTAACATGTATTTTTGTTTGAATTTTTACCGAGTACCTACTTGCAATTAAATCATTAACTCTAATTTTCTTGAGTCATTTTTTAGCTGTTTTTTCAAGCCTGGTTTTAAAAAATAAAAATAGAGAGCAATTAAAGAAATTAGAACTTTTTCCAAAACAATGACTGATTATTCTCAGTTTTACTCGATTTTTTCTCAATTATTTTTCATTTATCTTAAAACTACTTTTATTAACTATTAAAATACGGGCTCTAAGAAAATACTCACTCTAAAAACTGCAATTTTGAGCTCAAAACATACAATTTCATCGTCAGAAATTTTGTCTTGCATCAAAGAAATTGGTGATATACATCTGTTTAATGCTTTTGCTCAAGACATTCATTATGATCAGCAACACCAAAAACAAATTTCTGAAGATTTTTGCTGTTCAATTTTAGATACAAATAATTGTTCCAATTCTTTCCAATAATTATTAGAACTCTTTAACTGTGAAGAAGTTCGATGAAGTGACCTGGCTCTTGAAAACCTTTTATTATATCTTCTTTACCAGCGCTTTGGCCCTCAACAATTGGACGAGAAGTGTGTAAGAACCAAGTTCCCTTTTTATTAATTGCTCTCGAACGAAATTTTTAGCAATTAGAGTAATTAAATTAATGTAATAATTCTACTCTAATGATGGAACATTACCTTTAGAAAAAAATCAAATGTTCTGTTGAGTTTGTCTGGGTATACTCAATACTCAAGTCGACTACTATGAACAGGCTGATGATTAAATTTGGGCTTATCAAAACGTTTGTTCAGATGGTGGTATAACCTCTGGCATCATTGGGGGAGGCGGCGGTGGCTTTGACCGAGTCATAGCCCAGCTGGGCAAACTAGAAAAACTGTGTGAAGGCATAATGTACGACAAACAACGAGACAGACGCAGGGGAGCTGTGATCAGAGACTGGCAATATTTGAGTAGGATAGTTGACAGAATGAGTGCTATTCTGTTTGTCTTTCTCACAACTTCAATCTCATTTTATTACATCTTACTGGCAAAATATGGAGAGCCAGATTTGGACGTCGATAGACCGTATTATTGAGAACTCATAGGGTGCAATAGCGAGCATGGGCTTATTTCCCCCGCTACCCTCCCCCCTCTTTACCACCCCAACCCACAAGTAGGTTTATTCCTCTCACCCTCCCATATACAAAGTGTGTAGACATACAGCAAAATATATAGCAATGAAGTTTAGTTTGGCCACTGCATTTGGTCACAAATGAAGTTTACCCGCTCATATGGGGGGGGGGGAGTTTCACGTGTGGAAAAGATTGAGACGTTGACTATTGTCCGTTCTACATACGCATAATACAACTTGTTATTTTGAACATTACCCCGCAGAGTCGGTACCGTATTGAGACGCTAATTCGCTAATTTTTACCCCCCCCCAAAGGGTAAATTAAAAGGGTAAATCCATAAATTTTTTTGGGGTCTTAGTATGCGCAAGTACTGCAAAAATGAACAACTAACGTAGTCGAAGCGGCATCTCTTCCGGCAGTCCTAAGGAAGCAATGTCTCCCCACACACATTAAACCAGGAAAACCGATACTGGCGAATTTTCCATTATTGGCCCCGCCCCAGTTTAGTGGTCATAAAACGAATACCCCCCATCATGGTAAACATACCATAATGGAGGGCTATTTTCGTGGGGAGCTATTATGGGAAAGAAATTCAGCTTAATTCAGGGAACAAATTTGACTGTCACAATTCGGTAAAGACTGTGCAGGAAGATAAATTGTGCACTACCAAAGTTTGATTTTGAAATGGACGGCATACTGGAGATGTTGTGATAAATGCCCTTTGATAAACTTGAATAAAATATTTACAATGTAAAATCCTTTACAATTATAACTCAACAAAATTAATTGTTTTCACTTAACAACTGATCCCGGGTCACGGCATCATTCAACTTTCTTTGTTTTCATACATTGATTTGATTTCTTAGCAGTCATACAATGATCATATATGATCCTTGTATGAAATCGAAGCAACCTCAACTCGGGATAAGAATAGTAGAAGAGTTTGATAAGATCGTTCACGATTAAAATTCCGGAATTATTTGATAATGATTTTGAGTTTCAGAACTTTCAAACATCTCAAAATCGAGATCTTCTAAATGCTGACGCGCTGATGGAGTAAAATGTAAAATTATTTAGAAATTTTGAATTTTGTTTTCTACAAAAATGAGTTAAAATGGTAGTTGAAACCCGCATTATCAAATTTCGACCAATTCAAATGGCTTCCTTGGTGGCCAGATACAGTCAGTTGAATTCATGTGAGCTTGTTCTTTTTCTATCTTTCTCTCTCTCTCACACGCAAACACAAACACACACACATACATACACACACTCAAACGCACACAACAAACACACACCACACCACACCACACACACATACATACACACACAACACACACCACACTCACAGACCCGCACAAACACACACACACACACGCACATACATACATTCACATATATACACAACACACACATATATACCACACACACACACACACACACACACACACACACACACACACACACACACACACACACACACACACACACACAAAACACACACAAACAAACACACACTTACATACACACGCACACAAACACACACATGCAAAAGCACACAACAAACACATCTCACACACACCCTCACAAACACACACACACACACCACGTACACGCACACACACATGAATGCACCTTAAAATAGCCGGAAAACATGATGTTTAAAAAATCTGCAAGGTTCTCTCCTATTCAATGATACTTTTAAAACCAATTTTGCCTAGTTGGCTCGCAATTTCATACTAGTAGCTAATATTGATGTAATAAATTTATGATGAAACACTTACCATCAAATATTTGCTGCTTCAATGAAATGAAATTTGATCTTTGCATAAAATCAACGAAATGGCAAACAAAAACTGAGACAATATATTTGAGAAAGTCATATGACATTTAAAAGGACGAATCGTGCAAGTATGTGCCTAGCACAAAACAATCCATCATACCTCTCAAGCGGCAAAAACGGCTGTTAAAATTTGTCAGAAAAACCGTTTTGGGTATCCGAAAGCAACCTATATGCCTAACATCAAACTACTTGTACTGTTTGAACAAAAAATTATGCCTCCTTTTTTCGGCAGACAAAAACGAAAATTCTAAACAAATAAGCGTTGTTGAATTTGAAACACAGACAAAGAAAAACCAACAAACCAACAAACAGAACACAATTTACACAAAAACTGCAAATTTTTTTAAAATATATATTTTTGGCAATAGGTCGGTACACAAGGTTCATTGCTGCCTTCTGGGTCTTCTGTTTTTTTTTCTAAAAAAACTACGCTAAGGGCTTTTGAAGCAATTCTATTGGTAAATGTAATTTTGACACTACACTTTGAAATCCGATTTTTTGTAGTTTTTCGAAAAGTTTTCTCGGTTTTGATAACTCGTGCGCATACTGAGAAAAGAAATTCTTTGCCGTCAGCAAGATTTAAAAACAATCAGTCGTAATTTTGGATTTACTTAAAGCCGTAATTTGTTGCAAACTTTTAGTAATTTTTCTAATTTTCTTGTTTGCTGAAAGTTTTTGCCCCCTGCCTTTCTGCCTTTATCTCACATTTAAAGGAACCAACTCTTCTCAAAATAGTTCTCGTTATATCTATAATACCCACACCAACCAAAATACCTACACAAAATAACACACATACATACATACAACCAGACAAGTGCACCTACACGTTCGCACACACGCAAACACAAATACAAACACAGAATAAAAAAATAAAATCTTTCATTTTTTTGCGTCTGATATTTACTCAAGGTTTAGCAGCGTTCGTCTAAGCTCTGATGTTTTTTTGTCTGGAAAACTAAATTTTGATTGTTTGAGGCAATTTTATCTGTTGTGGTGAAATTGTAAAATCGTGGAGTAAAATCGTAGAGAATATCTTTTGGAGCGAACAACTGTGTGGTCTAATTTTTTCAGTGGTTGAATTACTTAAAAAATTCTGTAGTGAAGTTGGAATATTTAAAATTTTTTACTTTATTGAGTATCAATGCATTTAATTCGATGGTAGCTATGACAATATGATTGTCAATTGCAGAAGTTATATCATGAAGAAGAGTAAAAACAGTCATAAATTATAATTTTTTACCCCATCGAAGGAGAGATAATTATTTAAGATTTTCTATATTATAGAGGCTCCGCAAAGAAGAAGTGGTATCCATGGAGAATAGGCCTTCGTGGTTAGTTTTTAGTTTCGTCTATCAGCGATCAGAAGAAAAACTAGTTTAGGTGTTAAAAAGATTTCTTATTAGTTTACCTTCACTTCTTAGTGTTTAAACCGGTTTCTCTTTTGTTCCCTGCTAGGAAAATTAGCAATTAAGTACGAAACCTGAAGCTGGACTTAATGTTGATTAATCCATATGAACAATAAGTCCATATCAACATTAAGTTCAGTAGCTTTATACCAAATAGTTGATATTAATGCGTATCAACATTAAGTCAAGTAGATATCCCATTTGTTTAAAAATCAATCAGCTTGTCGTAGTACTTGATCGCTATGGGACAAATTTTCGTTGACACACACTGAGAGTCAAGCATGGAAGATAGCAACCAAAGATGAAAACCAAAGCCCATTCGGTTTTAGGTTTCAGCAAGTAATTTTACCTGTACCCTAGTGATCGGAGAACTCAAAATCTTGCAAAAATTTATTAAGCAATCTTGGAAGGAAAATACATACTACTTCAGTTCTGCAAGAGTTTAATAATTTTGCAGGAATCTTTCAAGATTTTGAATTCTTCAAAGTTTTTATTACTGGTTGGTTGTAGCTGGCTGCATCCGGTTCGAGCTTAAAAAGTTTGTTAACTTCCGGAAAATCTCATTAAGTCAAGTTAAAACCGACTGTTTAGAGACTTTCCTGTATTAATTTTCTTGTTCTTCTCCCCTTCTTCTTTTCCATTCCGGTTTTTCCGTTGATCAGTTAACTTGTTGATAGAGCTTTGAAAAAGTTGAAATCTTATAAAATTCTAGAAACATCGGATTTCGCAATTAGTTAACTTTTGAGAGCGATCTGAATTGTCTGATTTAAGCGACGTCTTGTTTGAATCCGCTTATCACTAGGGTATACATACATCTACTTTTAAGATACTTCCTTGTTAAAAAATGCCTCAAAAACGGTCATCCTCTAAAAAATACAGCTAAGATCTATCACTTAATAGATCGAAGAAACGACCGAATACGCTCAAGCCGGTGAACAAAATATAAGGGCTCTAACTGTTTTTCCCTAAAATATCAATTAATGATCAAAAATAATCATTTTTTTATGTTTTCTTTCTGAAAATTTTTTAACTGGGTTAATGAAAACGATGAGCAATTGTTATGTGTGAGTTAGTCACCCGGACTTGAGTCTCAGAGCATTTCAGTTCTAAACTAACAAACTTCAAGTGCAAAAACTTAATTCAGTTCTGAAAAATTGCATCTCTAGACTATTTTAAGTTTCTTTATGTTCAGTTCTTCTTCATTATGATTATATTGAGGTCATGGAGTTAGCCCAGGCTGAATTTATTCTGCACAGTCTGAAAATTACTCATAGCACAAAATTAAGTCTGAGCAGAGTAATGTCATACTTTTGTAGCTTATAACTGGTAATTACTATGGTAGTATACATACTATTTATATATAAGCTAGCTTGTAGGCAATTAACCCAAAGCACATTTAGCTTAGTGGTTCAGACTTGCTACGCAAATTAAATGTTAAAAAAGTTCCCACGCAGAAGATCAAATCGCATATAAACCAAACCTTGTTGGCGGGAGATAAGCTGAGCATATGATTTTTCATGCAGTAAATTTTACTCAAAAATAAAGGCTGGCCCGTGTAAAATGGGGTGAGGGGGGGGGATTTGAACCTCCGGATATTGACCACAAAAAGTTGTCCGCAAAAAATTGACCACAAAAAATTTGGACCATGATGCAAACATCATTAAACACAAAATATCAAATCGACAGGGTATGTTCTTTTACCAACGATACAACAAAATTTATCTTCCTATTTATGAAGCAACTTATTTTTCAGCGCACAAAACCTAACGTAACCACCCGCTTAAGCTGATAAAATGTAACGGATTCATTCCTAATTTTAGCACTTGTAAACACAGTAAGGTGATATATATATAAGATTTTTTTTCGCGGCGTTTTTTTCAGCTATGCTGTCAGTTCATTCTTCAGAGCAATTGTTACATAATTTTGAGCGAAAAACTCCGCCCGGGTAAAAACAGCTGTCCTTCAGGGAATTCTCCGTGTCTAGTTCTCTCTTATATTGATTGTATATTACGCAGCAAAAGTATAGCCGATGAATTGACATTAAATCAGAATGTCCGCACAAACTAATTACAACTTGAAGAAAGTTCCCGAAAGAGTTTAAATTGAAAGAGTTGAGAATACACCAAAAACCCAATCATTCAGAGAATATACCACTCCCTCCCTCTATTTTGTGAATTTGCGTTAAATGTCTTCTGAAAGGGTGTAGCATGTATTTGCCCATTTATTTTGCAAGCTTTCATTTATACCCTCACGTCATCTGGCATAATGTGTAATGCAATTGTGCCCCGTCGCATTCATAATCATCCAGTCCGAGAAACTCCGGCTGTCTGCCCAGACGGCTCTGTGCTGTGCACTTTTCGTCGCGAGCATCCAGTGTATTTCCCGGCTGCGATTCATTTCTCCACAACCCATCTTCCATTATAGCGTCGAGATAATTGGGGGCGCCTGTGAAGAGAGTTCGGTTTTTTCGAGTGTCCTCATTAGATTGGCTCAAGACTCCATTCGAATCCAAACGCGCGTCTTCTACTCTGTTCCAGAGGGTCCAGAACCCTACTTGCCCGTCTGTGGGAACACCCTCTTTGATCGCGAAATCCACCACAAATTTGAGATCGTCCTGTTACGGACAAGATGTAGCTGGCCAGTTTTAGATTAACTTATTAGAAAACACCAGTGATCATAATTTCTGCTTTCAAAATGGTCCGCGTCATAAACGAGGACAAGCTGAATCCTCGACTTTGGTATGGAATGACAAAAATTTTATTTAAAATCGATTTGAACTTCCTATGATAAAAAGACCCAATACTAAGACCAAAAATGCCTTCCCTACTATTTAAATACCCATAAAGGAAAATATGGTAAAAATTGAAAACATCAGCTAACAGCAACATTCAAGCCACAGCCACAGTCGAGCTACATCTCTCAAAGAGGTATGAATGAACTTTTAACCTCTCAAAAATGTATGAATGAACTTTTAACACAAATTCATAAAATTGTTTTATGATATTTGCTGTCACATTTTAAAATTTCGATGTCACGTAAACTTACAGTAACAATTTTGATCGGAGGTTAAAAAGCTGAAAATAATTTTTGAACAAAAGACTGAAGTACTTTTGGATGGAAACTGCAAATTGACGTAACTCAAAAGATAATTAAAGCTTTCTTAAAGACGATTCTGTACTCTATTGTTTTTCAAGTACAAGAGTCTTATAAAGTTTAGTTTGAGTGACCAGTCTCAGCTGAATATAATTCAGTTAGTTTTTGTCAAGGTAGATTAAAAAGTAGAAGTAAATTTATGTTAGGTTAGTGGCAAAAATAGATAATTCCCTTAACCAAAAAAATCATTAAAAAGGGAGTTATAGAAATTGTGGCGCACGAAAAAATGGTAAGTTAATGGTAAGACTCACTTGCAAATTTGCTGGTTGTCCTGTTGTCTCACCAAAATTGATCAAATGGAATATGGCAAATGATAAAAACCGTAGCTGAATAGACAAGCTGTATTTTAAAAATAGAAGGCTTGTAAAAATTCTCTTTGAAAAATAGCAGGTCTCTTTAATGAACATGTATGCCACATTTACACTGTGAGCATTGTGAATTTTATAAAAAAATGCTTTTACTAATTTGTTAAGACTAACAAAAATGTTTATTATTTATTTTAGAATTTTCTCAGCAACTTTGAACAAAAACAAATATTAGAAGGCTAGTAATAAATTTAAAAAAAAATCAGAACTTCACAATATTATGGAAAAATTGAAAACCAATGGCCTCAAAGTCACTGAAATTATATTTCCTTACAAACCTTTGAACCTCGTCAAATTATTTAAAGTAAGAAATCTTATAGCACCTATTAACACCACATAGTGTCAAAATAAAAAAAAATATTATTAAAAAAGGGACAGGGCCCCGAGGCCTTGAACTAAAATTTGATTTCTAGAATTGTAGGAAAATCACAGGGAAAACATAAAAGGAATCGTAATTGCTTCCCAGCCTTTAAAATCAAAATGTCCAAAAGTAAATTGCTTAAATCTGAAGAGCTTAAGTTTCCGAAACTTGCTATTACCAAATTTGCATTCATTTGTTATATCATAACTTTATTCCACACTGAATGTATCTATAATCCGCAGTTACTGTATCTATAATACGCAAATATTCCTAATTTAATGCGCAAATTTGAGAGCGTAAAAGTTGTTTTGAGCACAAAAATACACCATATAGGGCTGAAGTTGTTTTACCGCAGTGTTTTCATTTGTTTTGAATTGTAGGCTAGGAAGTGCACAGCAAAACAATACCTGGGAGAAAACACCTGATATGACATTACTACACAATTACAAAACAAACATCCAAACACACACACATACAGACACAGAGAGAGAGAGAGAGAGAGAGAGAGAGAGAAAGAGAAAGAGAAAGATAGATAGAGAGAGGGGGGGGGAGAGAAGGAGAGAAAGAGAGAGAGAGAGAGAGAGAGAGAGAGAATGCAGAAAACGCAGATAAAAAATGCATATAAACCCAAGTAGAAAATCAAGCCCGTGGTTTCAAGCTTATTTTATATCAGTTAAACTAATTTATATCATTTTCTATTTTTTAAATGTTTCTATATTATCTAAAACTAAAAGATTTAGTGGTAGAGAGATGTTTGCGTTAGTCGCAACAATTTGGTTATCGCTCACAACAATAAAATCTTAATGTTTCTGATTTGAATGTATTTGAGCAGCTTCTAACACCCTTGCTTTGTTTGCCTTTAAGGTGTTCAGAAGAGTGAGAAGAGTGTATTAATCGCTAGAGATGAATAATCGGGTTCTACGAAAACAAAACCAGATATTTTTTCGAATTTTTTTCCCGCTGTGTTGTGCTAATTTTTGTTGCTTTCTACAACTATTGAGTTTTTCTACAACTATTGAGTAAAAATTTAACATAATTCAGACACAAGCTGTCAATAAAAACGTGTCAACTGACACTTGTCAAAAAAACAGCTGCCAATTTTTAATCAACTCAAATGAATAATTTCATTTGCTGAATCCAATTTGAACTCACTCAATAACTGAAAGAAGCGAGGAAAAACAGTAATCAATCTATATCTGATTTGAATGAAACTGGTTGATTTTCACTCCTTCAATTGTCCAGATGAGCTGGAGAAGATCTTCATCTGGATCGTCTTGTCGTCTCTTGATATGAATGAAAAGCGCTAAGCTTGTGTTGTTTGATTGTCCGACGCTCTTCTGTGTTTATCTCTGAGGAATGGGCCCTCTTAGTTTCGAACCAAGAAGAGTGTTAACCAAGAAGATGCGGTACCTGGTGGGTACTGTCCGGAAACTATTGCTGTGAATGCATCTGCTCCAATCAGTATTCCTATCCGGTTGCACCTGATTGTTGGGAAACTTATATTCTGGAGGTGAGAATGGTCTCTGGAGATCTCATTCAACATTTCGATCTCAACTCTTGGAATCCAAAATTCTGTTGCTGTTGCGTACTCAGCGATTCCGATCACACGACAACTGTCGTATAACAATTCTGTGCCGATCATGACATCTGCTATATTAACTGAGTGTTCACCATGAAGTGAAACGAGTGGTAGGGTTATATATTTGGGGCGTTGAACATGAAGTTCATCGGCAACCTTCTTTGTTATTTGTGCGTTGTCACTGCCACTGTTCACCAGTGCGTAGTTTTCAATACAGGGATCTCTGTTGAAAAGTGCTGTATCTGCTGTCTGATCCAAAGAGTTTTGTGTTAGTTGTTGCAAGTGTAGTTTTTTGCTACAGTCGTAGCTAGCCTGCTGTTGGGCTACCGTGAGCTGAATGATATTCTGCTGTCTGTTGTTATTGTTCTGCGTATTCATCGGCTGAGGGTGGAAAGCGGTTTTTTTCAGTTGCCCCTGTGCGAAGTGCTGCTGTTAGATCCACTTTGTCTGTTCATGTTTCCATACTGTTGGTTGTAGTTGGAACTTGTTTTTGATGAACATAGACCCTATTCGTGAGCTCCTAGACAGTTAGGGCAGAGATTGAACCTCCTCACACAACCCTGATGGTCATACGTTGACCTTTCCCAGTATTCGAGTCGTCGACCAAGGTTGTGGTTTTGTGAGCAGAGTTAACATGACACATTCATTGGCTCACTACCAGATAAATTGTTCGCCCCGGTTTTCTGGCTCCGTTTTGGGAAATTTCTTCGCACGCTTCTGCCTAGGAGTCAATCCAATCAGCAAAGTGGGTAATGTTAGCTTGCAGCAAGGCTTGGCTTCTGGTGTGTTGATTCCATCTGATTATCATGGCGGCGTTCAGTTTTTCTCTGGCCATTCTCAAGACGACTGATGACTTGAGATCAGCTGCGAAGTTGTGAATCCGGAAGTTTTGTACAAGCCTCGCCAACAAAGATGGGAAGCTCACAAAATAGTTTAGTTCATCTAATCTGAGTTTTGGCCACATCTCCAATTGATCCAGGTATGCAGCGACAATACGCTGTGGTTTGCCAATTTTTCGTTTTAGTTCAGCGATGGCTTCAGATTAGTAGTCCCCAATGTAGGAGTATTCACTTATGCGTTATGCTTTTTGCTTTATGCGTTACGGAGCTTTTGCTTTATGCGTTACGGAGTTTGGAGGTAGGTCATTTTGTGAGCATCTGAGAGGGCACTGTTGCTGTGAATGGTTGTTTTGAAGAAAATGAACCACTGGTGCCATTTCAAAGGATCACCTGTGGAATTATTAAGTGATATCATGCGTAAACTCATTGTTCTCTGTAGCATCAGTGATTGATGTTGGATCCAGTCTGGTGGAGAACTCGGGAAACTCGGGAAGTAATTGTATTGGTTGCAGTTTTAACCGTTGTTATATTGTCCAACAGGTCCGATACAATTGTTCAGTGGTTGTTGATTGTTTTGTGTTGTGTCCTGTGGCTCATGTTTGGAGTAGATTGGCTATTGTTGTGAAAAGAACCTGGTATTTGAGATTGTCTTGCTCTCTCATACTCACTCTAATGTCGGCTCTGTCCCCGAACATGGTTCTCAGGTCTCGATCGACTTGAATTTTGCCAGCCTTCTTCTATTCGCAATAAGCTTGAGAGAAACTCCTTTTCCTTCCTCTCTCTCATCATTGCTTAGATTGGGTTGAGAATTATCAGCTTCTTCTAGGTCGGACGAGTCAGCGTTGTTAGTTTCCTGATTGTTGCGGCTGCAAACTGATGCTTCATTGCTCTATTGCTTAAGGGGTACTTTTAATAGATAAGGGAAAAACGCTGCAGATGTGAAAAGCAAATTCAGTTTCATTTCCATCCGTTCGTGAGCTTTTGCGCTTTGTTTGTGTTTCAGCATGGTTATGTTTTTTTGGCAGATTCATTATCAAGTGTTGTTAACTCCTAACTTGTTAGTTGTAGACTCATGAACTCAATGCAACTTCTGAATAACTGCTCTTTCTGAGACCTCAAAAGTTTCACTTAGTGTGCTTAGACCTTCATTACTATTGCTTTTGATCTTCGAAGAGGCCTATTATTGCGTTCCACTCTATCAATATCACCTGAAGTTTTTGCTTGAGGCTGTTTTTTGCTGTTGAGTGTGCTTGGGACTTGTTTGGCTTGTTGATTGTATTCTTTTTTTTCAAATTTATACTGCAGTGTTATTGCAACAAATTTTCTTGTAATAGCCCAATCCTCGATTTCGTTTTGTTAAACCTATTAAATAAATGAGGCTGTTGCTTTTTGTGCCTAGCTGAGGCTTTTTGTTAAATGTTTTTTTTTTGCTATGCTTGTGCTTGTCGCTATCACTAATCAGTCACGTTTGATACAGATGTGATGCGTCACTAATAACATGTCGAATAGAATTAAAACTTTTCAATAATCACTGAAATTCTTTCAAACGTACACAAATGTGGTTTTTGTCCGGTTGCCTGTTTGTTTTTGGAGCGCAACAGAAAGATCTCTACTTGTGGTGGCTGCCTTTTGTCTAATGTGTGTGTCATTGACACTGTTGGGGGTTAATTTCGCATTTCTATGAAATTTACTATAGCAAGGGCATACCAGGCCTTGCAACTAATCCTGAGTCAATATTTGTGTGTTTTAGTGTTGCTTTAAATTTCACCTAGAGGAGATCTACTCCTGTCAAAAGTAATGCGCAGTTGAATGATAGGATATTCCAACGATATCTAGACGCCTATTAAAATCCAGCCTTCAAAATGAGACATTCAAATCTGCAAGTAAGGCTAGCCCATCTGGTGACTAGCTATCCCGTGCAAGCATATTTCTCAGGTGATCTCTCATCTCAGAGTCACTTCTAGGCTCAGTTTAAAATTCAGTTAGATCTTCTGTGATTGCGATGATGTTATTGATTAAAAATTGTGAAATTATGAAAACCAGAGCTTAAACCGTGCTGAAGTGTTAAATGTCTAAGTTTTTCCCCATATAAAATGAAAATTGCCCCCGTCTGAGGCGAGCAAATTTCAACTTCCGTTTTGACCCTAGGACATTGGACCAGAAATGTTTGTGCTATTCGGCCTTAGTCTTGCATACCAAGAGAGCTTTTCAGTAATATTTGTATTTCTGAAAGTAGCAACCATGGGAGCAAACCAAGCTCTATTTACACTTCATTATTCGCGCGATTGGCACAAAAGTTATGGTTAAGAGCGGCAAATCCCTCGCTATAAATTATATTGAAAGTGAATGTCAGCCACTTCTGACTTCTTCAATTATATCAACAAATAAAATGAAACAATGGAAATAGCTTGGGGAATGGAAATTAGGAAAAGAAAGGGGTTTCTTAGGATGAAAGGGAGAGGAAAATGAGGGTATGGCTTAGATCAATTATAATTGAACTTGGATACTTTACAGCATTCATAATGGCCAATTTTCCATCTGATTTCTGGATTATAGGCGGAAGTAGTATTTGTATTGAGATCTTTATATAATGGCTCATATTAATGTTTCACTCCAATTTTCTTTGAACTGAACACAGTAGCTCTACCGCTGCCGCTTGTAACGCGAATTTCGCGTAGGATCTCTCGTTTTCTCACATAAATTTGTAAGTGGATGGCAGTTGACGACATGAAAAAAGTATAAAAAATTGTAGCTTCACACGAAACAAAAAAGTAATCAAAAACTCCGTTTTGAAGCCAATATTAAAAAATGAACTCGGAAAATACTTATACGGGAGTTTTTTCGTCTTTTTTCCTTAAAATCGGCCTGAAGAACACTACTTCTGAAAAAAATTGTTAGATTGCCAAATATTTCTTTTTATACACTGCTACCATGCACCCATAAAAACATGGTACTTAGAGTCCCAAGAGTTCAGTTTCAACAAAATTTAGTATCTCTTCTGTTTCGGCCCCCAATGTTTTTTATGACCCCCAGTTACAAATTTTGTTACCATGTTGTTATATAGGACGTTACTATGTAAGAAAATGTCACATGCGATGAGTGTCATAAAAATTTCTGCTCACTAAGCTAGGGAGGCCGGAGCAGAATAGATCCAAAATTTCTCCATAACGTTATACCCAAAACGAAATGATCGACTTGCCTCTAAATGACAAAACGCAAAAATTAAATTGCAATTAACACAAAATGCAACCAAGTTAAATAATGCATTTTTGTTTGGAAGTACACTCAAGTGGAATTATTATACAACTTTCCTGTTACAATTATATTCCTAAACGCATAGCACTTTTTAGAAATCTTAAACTCAATTTAAAAAAGCATGTTTTTCAGTGATGAAGCAAGTAAGCGATAGTTTTACAGAGTGGTATAGGTGTAACGTATTAATATTATGAATAGAGTGGTAATTGATAAAACGATAAAAAAATATATTTATTTTTTTAGGACATATATTGTTAAAATTTTGCTCAAGTCTTACTCTTTAAAATAAAAAAATGCATTCGAGAAATAATTACACAGATTGCTCTATTAACGATATAAGTGATAGGAAAAAACATAATTTTACAGTTATTCTCACCTTTTTCTTAATTATTATTTTCTGACTACGGTGATAGAGTATCAAAACTTAGCCTAGGTTTTCTTCTTTCTAGTGATATTAACCACACTCAAAAAAATAAATATAAACAATTTATAAATGTTATTGGTGATGAAAAAAGACCTCAATGTTTTTTTTAATAAATAAAAAAAATAGATTTTTTATAACAGAGGTCAATTAGTAGTAAAATTTAGCTAATGCTTTTTTCTTCCTGATGATAAAAATAACAGTCAATAAATTTCTTTAAAGGGAGATTTTGTAATGCTATAAGTGACTAAAAAAATGTTTTAATAGTGCAGATTTCCCGGAATAAAAAATTGGTCAAGCCAAGACAACTACTAAAATAGGAAAAATTATAAAATTAATAAACCAGAACAAAGCAGAAAGAAATGCTTAGAAGACAAAATAAAACAGCAAGAATATTATGGTAACAAAGAAGAGTGAATTGGGCTAATAAAAAAATTTTAATACGGGAACAGATATCATAATATCAAACAACATAAGATAACAAACATTAGCTGCAATCGATGAAACCTCTTTGCAGATAGACGATAACACTAACATTCTAATTGGTTTTGAAAACAGATTACCGCATTGTCAGATAAAAATAACCAAACATTACAGATGAAAATTAGTTGATTGGACTTTTAGAGAAAAATGGAAAACAACCATATAAACAATTAGAGTTAAAACAAGTTAATGCAACTTCAAACAAATTCAAATTGAATAATGTGGATGTATAGATAACATGTAATGGTATAAAAGAACAGATATTATCTATAGGTTTTCCAAAGGATTCACCATTTTTTATTATTTATGAAGGTGCAATTGTACAAATATTAAGAGGTGATGAATATGAAATTAAAATTTTTCTGAATCAATTTATTTATAGACCAACAGATGCTAGGAGTAGTAGGGAAAGAGTTATTGGAAACCTAAAACCTAGAAAAGAGCCCACCATGGTCGGAGACATGCGAATCAAGTTCCCTGATAGACAGGATGGCAACTTTGTTGATGAAAAAGAAGAAATTCTCTCAAGAGGAATTAGAAGGAGTTGATGCTAGTGGCTTGAAAAAGCTGATGAATAAGAAGAAGCAGGTTCGCTGGTACACATAGTGGCAACTATGTTGATGAATAAGAAGAAGTCCCTGCCAGTGGCCGACTGTGGTGGGCTCTTTTCTGGTTATTAGGTTTCCAATAACTCTTGTCCTGCTACTCCTAGTCTCTGTTGGTCAAATTTAGAATCACTTATAAAAATTTTAATTTCCTTACAACACCTCTTATATTTTGTAGAGTTGCACCTTCATAAGTAATAAAATAGTGAATCCTTTGGAAATGCTATATTTATTATCTTTTAATTTTATATCATTATATGTTATTTACATATCCACATCATTCATTTTAATTTGGTTTGAGGATGCATTTATTTGTTTTAGCTCTAATTGTTAATTTAGCTGTTATCCATTTTTTACTAGAAAACCAGTCACCTCATTGTCCTTTGTAATGTTTAGTTGTCGTAATCTGATTATGTTAAGGGTAATGTTGAAAATAATTGTTTAAGTTTTGGAAACCTAATAAATAGAAAAGAGCCAACCTGCGTCGGAGATCTGCAAAGCAGGTACCTTGATACACGTGATGGCAACTTTATTGATGAATAAGGAGAAATTTCCAATTCACTGGCAAGGACTTCTTCGTATTACTCAACAAAGTTGCCGCCATGTATATCAGAGCACATAATTCTTCTTATTCATTGGCTTCTTCTTACCCACTAGTGTCGATTTCTTTTCAATCCACTAGAGAGAATTTCATCTTTTTCATCAACAAATTTTCCACCCTCTCTATCCGGGAACCTGCTTTGCAGATCTCCGATTGTGGTGGGCTCTTTTCTAGTTATTGAGTTTCCAATAACTCTTGCCCTACGACTCCTAGTATCTGTTGGTCAATAATTAAAATCACTTATAAGAATTTTAATTTCCTTTTCATCACCTCTTATATTGTGTGCCTTCAAAATAATTAAATAGTGAATCTTTTTGAAAAGATATAGATTTTATCTTTTATTTTATACCATTATATTCTATTTACACATCCACATCATTCATTTTAAATTTGTTTGAGGATGCATCAACTTGTTTCAACTCTATTTGTTTATTTGGATGTTATCCAATTTTTACTAAAAAATCATCTCTTTGTCAACTGTAAGGTTTAGTTATTATTGTCTGACAATGTTAAGGGTAGTGTAGGTAATAGTTGCTTAGGTATTGCAAACTTAAAAACAAGAAAGGAGCCAACCTCCTCCGGAGATCTGCGAAGCAGATACCTTGATACAAATGATGGCAACCCTATTGATGAGTCAGAAGAAAATTCCAATCCACTAGAAAGGACTTCTTCCTATTCATCAACAAAGTTGCCACCATATATATCAGGGCACCTGCTTCTTCTTATTCATCAGCTTCTTCTTATTCACTAGCGTCAACTTCTTCTTAGTCCACTAGAATAAATTTCATTCTATTCATCAACAAAGTCGCCATCCTGTCTATCAGGGAACCTGCTTCGCAGATGTTCAATTGTGGTGGGCTCTTTTCTAGTTATTATGTTTCCAACAACTCTTGCCCTACTACACCTACTATCTGTTGGTCTATAATTAAAATCACTATCTGTTGGTCTATTGTTAAAATCACTTAATCCACTGCTAGGACTTCTTCTTATTCATCAACAAAGTTGCCACCTTGTCTATCAGGGAACTTGATTCGCATGTCTCCGACTATGCTGGGCTCTTTTCTAGTTATCAAGTTTCCAAAAACTCTTGCTCTACTACACCTAGTACCTGTCGGTCTATAACTAAAATCACTATCTGTTCCTCTATTATCAAAATCAATCAATCCTTTACAAGGACTTCTTCTTGTTCATCAACAAAATTGCCAACATGTGTATCAGGGAACCTGCTTGGCAGATCACCGTCGGAGGTTGTCTTTTTCTAGTTATTAATTTTCCAATACATAAACAACTATTATCAACATTACCGTTAACATCATCAGATTATAATAACTAGACAGTACTGTTGACAATGAGATGATTGGTTTTTTATTAAAAATCGGATAACTACCAAAATAAACAATTAGAGTGAAAACAATTTGATGCATCCTCAAACAGTTTTCAAAAGATTGATGTGGATAAACAAATAACATATAATGGTAAAAAAGAACAGATATTGTCTATAGGTTTTCCAATGGATTCACTATTTTTATTACTAATGGTGCAAGTAAACAAAATATAAGTGGTGAGTTATTGGAAACCTAATAACTAGAAAAGAGACAAACTGCGTCGGAGATCTGCGAAATCTGTTCCCTGATACACATGGTGACAACTTTGTTAACGACTAAAAAGAATTCCTTGCTAGTGGATTAAGGGTCAATCCTAACAATTTAGTCTACAAAAACGCAGATTCTCTCTAAAAAAAATTAAAACTGTATATATTAGAAACAAAATTAGTACATAAAAAATTACATGATGTGATTTTAAAAAACAGAAATAACTATTATCAAAAAAGTCTGTTACTCATAACAAATATTTTTTTTATTTATGGTAGATAATGAAATTTTTATTACTATACCTAATATAAGAGTCAAAATAATAGTTATTAAAATTGAACATGTAGTAAATAGAAAAACTCAAGACCACGTCCATGATTGGAACTGCTTTGCAGTGAACCAACAACAAAAACAATTAGCTAAAAAAGTTCTCACTACTAATTAGTAAATGTTAAAAGAGAAAGAAAAAAACCATTAATCAAAGATGAAATATGGCTTGAATATGATTTAATTGATAAACCACTTTTATGTGAAAATAAAAATAATTACAAAGTTTTATTAACAACGATAGATTTATTTACCAAACGTGCTTGGGCTATACCTCTAGTGAATGAGTCTGGTATATCTAATACAAATGGTTATAAAAAATTCTACAGTAAGGTAGAACACAATAAAAGTTATGAGTTGATAGATGTAGCGAATTTTATAGTAAAACAATTAAATTTTTATTTCAAGAACATCAGACGGAATTATACTTGACGGAAGGTGAATTAAAAGCAGTACTCAGAAGAGTATTTAAAAAAACATTATTACATGTAATTAATAAATCAGTTTATGAATGGTATGGTGAATAGGTAAACAATTTTTAAGGAAACAGCAACAACATATAGTTAAAACATTCATAGAGCCATAAAATTGAGATCTGTTGACGAATCAAACTTTCCTGAAAAATATGAATACTGTCATACATCTGATAAATATAAACCACTATTTTTTCTTAGTCATAAAAAAAATGCCAGAAAACAATATTTTTTCATAAAGAAAAACGTCTGATTGGAAAAGAGAGATTTTTTTTAAAATAGTGAAGATATAAGAGCACAAAAACCAACACATAAAACAGAAGTTTTTAGCGCCAAATACTATTTAATTGAATGCAAGTAATTTCATCAGGAGTTTTTGAAGTCTAAATTTAACTTAAAAGACACTAATAACAAAATTTTAGAATCCTAATGTAATTCAAAGTACAAAAAATAGTATCAAAAAATAGATCCAACCAACCAACTCTGGCAGCCCTTGGCACAAAACAAGTAATATTAAAACCGGCAAACAAAAAATAAAGCAGATCAATTATTCATAGAAGATAACAAACTCATTGATGAGAATAAAAAATAAAAAAATATATTGGTAAGGCCGTGCCTATTTCTACTAAGGTTTAGGATGCCGCTATTACAGAATATCGTAATAAAAATTTATTAAAACTTTTTATGAGAACAAATATTTTAAATAACGATATACTTGAAGTTGTTTGACGTACTACAGATAAACTCCAAAAGCAACTTGATGATACTTCAACTAGAAAAACAGAGATAAATGAAGTCATTCAAAACACAATCAATTTAATTACGTTATCCTAAAAACAATCACAATTTTAAAATCAGGTTGTATAGAAATTGCAAGCGATACTATTAGTAAAAGTAAACAACCTAAACAATAATTTGCTAATAAGTTTAATGAAAACATTACTAACAGACAGTTAGATGATATGTTTATTCCTGGTCTAAGAGAACTTAACGAAGATAAAGAGTCCATCAGAGTATCCATTTTGCAGGACAGAACGACAAGAGCTCAATATACAAAAACCATACTTTTAGATAAAACTTAGTTGACAACAAAGAACAAGCAAGACTCGAGATGCACTAACAATTTAGTCAGGAAGATATAACGAAAGAAATTAAAAGTTATTTTATTAATGAAAATCACACCGATACAACCAACAGCACCAAATGAAATATTGCTATATCATAACATATCTACATTAACCGAACGATTGATAATAGATAAGATTAAGGCAATCAAAAATTTATTAACAATAATAATTTCAAAAATATAAAAAATAACAGAATCATAATGTCATCTATTGCAACAGCAGCAACATCCCCAGCGGCATTTGCGACAACAACAGTATCTGATTCCTTACCGAGAACAATTAATACTCAAACAGGAAAAAAGGTAAAAAAGAATTCACGAATGTGTATACTAGCAAAAGTGTATAGTGATAAGTTTTAAAAATTAGATATTGAATCAATGAAAGACAATTATGTAGATGATAATAAGTATAATGATTTTTTCACAATTAACTGCTTTTTAAAACTAATAACACCGTTTTTAGTGATTTTTTATCTATTTATAATGATAATCTTAATATAAATATCAGTAGATAGATAGTTCTTATGCTAATATATAGGGAATGTTAATGTTAATGTTACTGTTAATGTTAATGCCAATGTTAAGATATAGTTAATGTTAATGTTAATGCTGTGGCAAGTGTTAAAGTTAAAACATTGTTAATGTTTATATAATTATATCCTTTGTTTGTACCTAGATAAAAAAAGGCCACCCTTTTGTAAAACGCTTATGACTTCAAGTGTTGCAGCAAATTTATTCAAATCAGGTGTTGCTAAAAATACTTTGCTACAATTTTTAGATTTTCACTTGCTATTGATGTAACTCATAGTGCTGGCTATCTCTAATGCCCTAACAATATTATTGACGATTTAATTTCTGAAACTATGTGCGGCTTCACTACCATTATGAACAAGTTTTTTTCAAACCGTCTTCTTAAGTAACAGCATCAGATACTGTCATGGAATAATTTTTTTCACACTTACTACACAATTATATTAGAACCTTTAGCATATACAAAACAATAAATTTTAGTAGTACCAGATTAATGTCTACCACCAACACAATATGATTATTTTCTTAAATGTGAATTTTTTATATTTAAAAATTAAAATCGTAAAGTATAATCCTTTCATTAAAGTTACTACAACTTTTTACTAATATTAAACTTGATCTTAAAAATAATATTGTTGTCAAAATTTAACCTGAAGCAAAAGGGGCTTCTGTACTTGTCTTGTTGTAACCATCTTATCGTCTACTTTTCGTTTTCCGTGTTCTGTTATAACTTTTTTCTAGTTTGTGATCGACGCATTACAAAAACAATCTCTATTATCTCTACTTTATTTTTACTATCTTTTTCTTTATCAGACCTATTCTTATCTTTTGACATCGACATTATTCTTAAAAACACTTCTATAACTGCATTACCAAACTCTGGTTTATCAAGATTACTTAGATGAAGTTGTTCTCTCTCAATATTACCCTCAGTGAAGCTTAGTACAAAAATATTTGTATCTGCCTTGTGAAATTGAACCTGTTTGTTTACTGAAAATCTTCATAATCTTTTTCATCATGTAAGAACTTAGTCTCGCAGAAATTCTCTATGTTCTTACATAATCTACCAAACAATGTGCTAATCATATATTTCCACATATCTTTCTCGACATCAGTTTCAGACTCGGCTCCTTTGTTAGTTTTTCTCTATATATAGGCTCTACATATGTAGTGTTGTTTAATTGTAAGGAGTCTATGTTTCTTTGTTACTTTTAATCTTTTTTCAACAATGAATTTTAACATTTTATAACGGAGACCATCTTCATATTTATCAGTTTGATCTTACACTAAGTTTGCACCATTAGAAGAACCTTTCTTTCTCTTCATAAATCGCAGCTCTTCATCTTCTACTTTTCTTTCATATGCTGCTAGTGGATTTTGTTTTGTTTTGTCTTCAACTTCAACCTTGTGTTTAATATCAGAAACTATGAAATAACCAAATTCGCAATCATATTCAGTATTTAAAATATCTTCCAGATTTATATCAATTTACTAAAATTCTTTATGTGGCAACTTCTACATCATTACTAGTCCATATAAATTGTTAGTCTCTATGTACCAGGTATTCCTACCACTAGAGTGTTAACAAGTTATCTTGTCATCAAACTTGTTGCTGCTTTTACTATCACTTTTTATGTCAATATTGCCATCAACGAAGTTGCCACTCTGTGCTCCTAATATACCCAACAGGCTCCTTAGAAGAACTATTATATCTGTGACCCATAATGCCACTTAAACCACCTCTTTTACTATTATCGAAATCTTTTATCATTTGTATGTCTTTTAACGTATTTTGGGTAACACGACTCATCTTTAACCAGCAATCATTTGCAGGTAAAATAACAGAGCACAGTGGAATAGAACCAAATTGCTTCATTCTCAATTTAACATATTCATTGAAACAATAACCTAACTACGTTACCATTTGAATACATTAATGTTAACTCTTGCCCTGTCTTATATCTATTCTCAATGTTAAATTTGGCAACATTTTTTTGTGATCGTAACTTTCTTGTTAATGTTGATCTGAAACTTTTCTGTATAGATAACCTATAACTCTGTCGTATGAAATTATTCCAAAGAACTCATAGGGAAACAATTTTTTAATTTTCACATCCATATGTTTTAGCCATAAAGAAATCATAACCTCTATGATTATCAAACATCCAACACAAAACATCATAGAATTATCATTAGCACTTACTAAAAGTTTTCTCTTATCACTGTTTTGTTTGAATATCTCAATGAATATTAGATTGAAGTAAAGACCACTACCATTATGAAAACAACTGGTTTTTTTGCCTATGTATTAGTACCTGTCGCATGACAACGTTCTCTAACTTTATTTTTACATTGTTTATTAAATAACTGTATGATACCATTAGTCCTATGATACAACTTGTCTTCTTTTGTGAAAATCATCTTCTTCTCAAGTTTGATGTTACCTGAACTTTCAAATTCTAGTAACTATCTAACACAATTTTTTTACAATCTAATCCAAAATAGTGTTGGTAAAGTTCTTCTTCAATCACCTCTGATTTCAGCCCTAAAGCTATTGGCATGCGTTAAGAATTTTTATATTGCTTTACCAGAGTTTATATCTACAAATGATTTTTTTATATCAAATTATATTAAATTCTTTACTTCTTCGGCTTCATGTGTTCATTTATGAATATAAACTCTTTCTTTTTAGAGCTTACAAACTTGTCTATATAGATGGCCCCCTATATGATTTCTAGATTTGCTCGCCGATTTATTCAAATAGGTACATCTATCACAGAATCTTAAATTAATAGCACTAGGTCTTTCTAATAACACCTCTAGACTTTTAAGCAAAGCATGATTTTTTCCAAATTAGTTTTTCAATGTCTCTCCTCATTCATTTATAAGAAACTGTTTTCTTTAAAAGCAAAAAATTAATACCACCTATAAGTTTGCATTGTCATATTTTAATAATATATTTATTTTGCCTTGTAGTAAAACAGTCAATGTCATTTTCATGATTTTCCCAATCTTCTAGTAAAAATCTAGTGTACCTACTTGAACGACTTGTTTTTTTTTACGAGTGTGTACATTGATGCCGTAAAAACCAGAGTTAAACGATTATAAATATAGTTCCTAGTATTTAAAATTGCTTTCGTTCTGTTTGCGAGACCAATTAGTAAATTTTTTATATGACCATATAGATGGTTTTAATGTTTCAAAATTTATTGTATATCACGTAATCTTAGAAACTCACAATCATAACCATAAACTTCATATATCTCTCTTTGATATTCTAACCAGTCAGCAATGTTAACATCTAGTTAATCGTCACTCTTTTTGAAATCACGTCTAAACTTAATCAGTTGATATTTTGCTTGAGTATTGAATGACTACTTATTCTTTTTGAAAACTTTAAACTCTCCAACACATTAACTATACGTATAGATTGCATTATCAATAATCTAAGTGTTAATATTAGTATTAATATTAGTTTTAATATCATTATAATACTAAGACTACTACCATTATGAAATACGAGTGGCTTTATTTCTTTGCTTATATCTTAGATTCAACATCTACAAGCAGGACCTCTATAATTACCAGTCGCATTACAACGGTCTCTAACAATTTTTTTTACATTAATTGTTACATATATGTAAGATATAATTAGTCTTATGATGTAATTTGTCTTCTTTTGTGAAAATTTTCTTCTTCTTCTTAAATTTGATATTACGTGAACATTCAAGTTCTAGTAACTACCTAGCAAACTTTTATTACAATCTAACCCCAATTAGCGTTAGTCAAATTCTTCTTCCATCATCTCTGATTACAACCCTAAATCTAATGGTATAACTTAAGAACTTATATTTTACTTTACCTGAGTTTATATCTACAGTAAAACTTTTTATATCAACATATATAAAATTCTTTACTTCCTCTGCTTCATGTGTTCGTTTATAAAATAAATTCTTCCTTTTTAGGCCTTTTTGTGTAAAAAGATGGCCCCATATTTGATTTCTATATTTACTCTCCGAGTTATACAAATAGGTACACATATCACAGAATCATGAATTACAATTAGTAGCACTAGGTCTTTCTAATAATACCTCTAGATTTTTAAGCGAAGCACGATTTTTTTCCAAACTAGTTTTCCAATATCTGTTTTTATTCTTTTATAAGCAGTAGTTTTTTTTAACAGTATTACATTACCATCAACTTAAAATTTGTATTGCCATATATTATTGATATAAATATTCCGCCTTGTAGTAAAACAGTCAATGTCATTTTCATGATTTTCCCAATCTTGTAGTAAAAATCTGTACCTACTAGCACGATTTGTTTTTTTTCTTACGAGTGTGTACATTGATGCCGTAAAAACCGGAGTTAAACAGTCGTAAATAAATTTCCTAATATTTAATATTGCTTTAGTTCTAGATGCTAGACCAAATAGTAAATTTTTTAATGATAATATAGATGGTTTCATTTTTTCATTATTAATTATAAATTACCTAATCTTATAAATTCATAATCATAACCATAACCTTCACATATCTCTCTTTGATATTTTAACCGTTCTACAAAGTTAGCATCTATTTATTGGTCACTCTTTTTCAAATCACGTTTAAATTTTATCAATTGGTATTTTGTTTGAGTATTGAATGACTAGTTATATTTCTGAAATTTTTAAATTCTCCAATACATATAATGTACGTATAGATTGTACTATAAATAATGTTAGTGTTATTATTAGTATTATTATTAGTTTTAATATTATTAGAAAGTCAAGACCACTACCATTCTGAAATACAACTGGCTTTTTTGCTTATATCTTAAAATACACATCTACAGGCCGGACCTCTATAATTACTTGTCGCATTACAGCGGTCTCTAACATTATTTTTACATTCTTTGTTATATATATATATATGTAAGATATCATTAGTCTTATGATATAAGTCGTCTTCTTTTGTGAATATCATCATCTTCTAAAATTTGACTTTACGTGAATTTTCAAGTTCTAGTAACTATCTAACAAATTTTTTATTACAATTTAATCCAAATTAGTGTTAGTGAAATTCTTCTTCCATCATCTCTGCTTTCAACCCTAAAACTATTGGTATACGTTACGAGTTTATATTTTGCTTTACCAGTGTTTATATCCACAATACAACTTTTTATATCAACATATATAATATTCTTTACTTCCTCTGCTTCATGTGTTCGTTTATAAAATAAATTCTTTCTTTTTAGGCTATATATTTTCGTGTAAATAGATGACCCCATATATGATTTCTATATTTACTCGCAGAGTTATTCAAATAGTTACATTTATCACAGAATCTTAAATTACATTTAGTAGCACTATGTCTTTCTAAAAATACTTCTAGATTTTCAAGCAAAGCACAATTTTTTTCCCAAACTAGTTTTCCAACATCTCTTCTCATTCTTTTAAAAGTAATCGTTTCACTTAACAGTTCTACGTTATCGCCACCTATAGGTTTGCTTTGCCATATATTAATAAAATTTTTTTTTGCCTCCTAGTAAAACAGTCAATGTCAATTTGATGTTTTTCCCAATCTTCTTTTAAAAATATAGTGTACCCATTTGCACGATTTGTTTTTCTTACGAGTGTGTACGTTGATGCCGTAAAGTCCAGAGTAAATCAGTTAAAATTATAGTTCCTAATATTTAATTTTGCTTTAGTTCTATTTGCTAGACCAAACAATGATCATATACACGGTTTCATTGTTTCAATATTTAATTGCATTTTACCCAATCTTAGAAACTCCCAATCATAACCAGAAACTTCATATATTTCTTTTTTGATATTCTAACCATTCATCAATGTTAATCTAGTTAATCTTCACTCTTTTTTGAAATCACGTCTAAAATTTATCATTTGATTTTTTGCTTGAGTATTGAATGACTAGTTAACTTTTTGAGGTTTATAAACTCTCCAATATATTACTTTAAGTACAGATCGTATTATTAAAAAGATTAGTGTTAATATTAGTATTAATATTAGTTTTTATTTTATTATAAATGTTACTGTTAGTATTAATGTTAGTATTAGTATTACTACTGGTTTTAATGATAGTTTTAGTATACGTATTAGTTTTGGTTCTGCTATTAGTTTTGGTATTGATTTTAGTTTTTTCTTGCTGCGCCTGTTATTTTTGTTGCACTACTTTTCCTCTTGTTGTACTACTTGTTGCTTTTGTTCTTCTTTATCCTTTTGTACTATTGTCAGTAATCTCGTGAGTTTCTCTTCTTGAGATGAAGGTGACTTCGCAAAAACTACATACTTTTCTCTCTATCTTTATTGTTTACAGAAAGTTGTACAGAAAGTTTCAACAATTAAAAAAGTGATTTTCAGCATACTTATATATGGGCTTAAGCATTAATGCTGGCAGTATGTATCCGCCTACTATATAATGCGTATACGAATGTATTATCATATTTTTCAGCAGAAAATTTATTATATTATTGTATTTTTTGCTTAAGCATTGATTCAAATAGTCATAGATTGCATCAATATTATCAAATTTGAAATAACGTTATGTGAAAAATTGGATCAATGGCAACAATCAGTATGTCTAGAGTGAGTGAATATATTAATTTGGGTTTTAATAGGGCGTAATTTTTTGGTACCAGTCTTTATACCACTAACAGCAACACATTTATTACAATAATGAAACTCAATTTTTTACTCTTTACAAGATTATTCGTTAACATCACAAAGGAATACATATTTATTAATACGACATTTATTACACCATCTCGTTTTAATAGACTTAATTTTATATTTAACATTTTAATTTTTAATATTATGTTAATTAATAGGATTTTTTTAGGATTAGGATAAACATTAGGATTAGGATCAATTTTAGCAATAGGATTATTATTAGGACTGGGATTTATGTTAGGTTTAGTAATATTAAGGTTCAAAAACCTAATATAATGTTGTTCTTCTTCTTCATCCCACAATCCTGTCTGCAAAGGAAGATATTGTTGTTGTTGTTTTTCGTCTTGTTCTGATTGTTGCTGATGTTGAAGTAATTTCTGTTGTTGTTGTTGGTGTTGTTTTTTGTCTACATTTCTATATATTGTTCTAAATGCTTCATATTAAAGTGGTTCATGTTTTAAGAAATTCAGAAAATTATTCAATACCCTCAAAAGACTCCTTCTAAATAGGCAAAAACTTAATTATGTTATTAATATGATTTTTTGATCTGAATAGTTCGATAGGTATATTATTAACAGTATTATTAGGAATCGGACGATCTTATTTATTGTGTTTTTTATTGTAATACTGCTAATTGGATAATTGCCGCCGCAATTACCGATACTACAGAGAGCATAATTATTTAACCGTCGACTTTGTGAACACTTTAGACTTAGTCTAAACTGACGGAAGATTAAGAGAGAGCTATGCTGCGTGAATTGCGTTGAGTGAATGAATACATTATTCATAGCCAAATACTGCTGTGTATTATTTAATACACTATGCAGCAGGCCATACCGGCTGATTCACTGCCGCTATTAATACGCGTAATAAGTGAAGGATACTGAAGCTATCAAGGCCGCTCTTCAGCAGCAAGCCTGAAACGAATATATGACTAAAGACGAGTAATAGTTGGCTCCACGACCGACCTAGAAATTGATTCGGAGCTAGTCATAAGTCTTGTGATTTTTTAGTCGTGTTGAGTCAATTATAAACACGCACGAGCCTAGAGTTTGCTGCTGAAGGAAATCAGACCAAACTCAACCAGCGCAAACGTAAGACGCTTGCTTTTCCAACAAAAATTTCTCTCTCTCTCTTTCTCTCACTGCTCTTAGAGTGAAACATCGACTCCTCAGCTAAGAGGGAAATACAGCAGTGATTGTAAGTCTGCCAATTTTATAGCAGAATAGAGTTAGAGTAATGTTTACATCCAGCAGTAAGATGGATTCAATTTCTTGATTAAGACTAGATACCCCACCATATTTTCAAGTAAGATCTACCCCCTAATTGTGCTCTATCCTTTCTATCTATTTACTAATTAATCTTTATATCTAATCAATTTTATTTCTAGCAAGTAACACATAGATTTGGATATTAGCAAAGAACATTGTGAGCATATAGTGAGACTTATTCTAGCACGTAACTAAGGTTGCTACAATAATATAGGTTTAGCTCTAGTGTGGTAATTAAGATCAGTAAAACAAAATACCTACCACATCAGAGTTAAAAACTGGTGCGACGAGGAATAAAGAACGTCGGTTGCTCACACCTTTAGGGACCCGGTGGACTTTTTGTGGCTAGATTTCCAAACCAAAAACCCAGAGGACGCACAGGTTCTATGGTAAGGCCACATACCGCGCTATCTCAGTACCTGTGTGAGATGTTCTAAGATTCTGAACGTCTCAATTACGACCGACTAAAAAAGACGGGTTCTCCCAACAAAAGAACAGTCCACTGATTTAGTAACTTTGAGCACCGGTTCTTTGCTTCTCAGACCCAAATTTTGACACTGTAGGTTGGGTTTTTAAGTGCACACGTGAGTACATAATTGTGTATCATAGAAAGACGTCTTTGTATTTCCCTTCCGCACAAAATTAGACAAGACCGGTCACATTAATGTTACTTTTAAAATAAATAATTGTGTTCAAATTAACCAAATCTTTAATACTGTTAGCATAGCGAACTGTACTATCCCCCCTTGTCCTATATACGAAATCATACACCCATTTTCATTAATCTAGCTCTCATTTATTGCCCGTAACTTAACCTTAGCGTGTCTTATAAATCTTAACTTTTGATTTATCATCTAAATTGTCAAACTTATCATCCTCCAAACCCATAGTACTGCAAAAAAAAATTGACCCACATGCAAATAAGCCTAGTTTAACGTTGTTCTGCTTCATTATACATGTATAGTGTATCTATTAGTGTCTCTAAAAGTTATTAACTCACTTTGATAGCCACAAATAACGATGTATTGTCAACCAAACGCTCCAGCAATCACTATAACGCCTCGATTTAACCCCCGATTTTCTAAAAATTTTCGTTTTCGAGTTAGACAAAGTTAGTTTTATCAGGCTTTTAGCCCGATTCTGCCTACCTTTTGACTAAATTAACAGGAATTATTGAAAATTCATCCAAATATCAGCCAATTATACACAATTTTTCACTAGAATTGTCCGGAATGAAGTAAAAACTTTCAAGTTTCATCAGATTTGTGAAGAATTTAGCCCGGTTTGGTGCAAAAATTTTGTGTTTTTTTTGCCTAAATTCACCGCAGTTGTGAGTAAATAATAGAAGTTTGGTGCCACATTTAACTAATTTCGACCAAAATAAGCCGAAATCGTCCCATTAAGTTGCCAAATTAAGCTCATAAAGACCTAAAAAGTGCCCAAATTTAGGCCCAAAGAGCTCGAAATTTCCTAAATTTGCCCATTTTTGACCAAAATATTTGAAATTTTACCCAAAATTCATGCAAATTTATTGGTTTTAATCCAAAATTTGCCTGAAATTAACCAATAATTAACCATATTTAGTAAATTTTAAACACAATTTTTGCTTTTAAATACAAAATTGAAATAATTGCAACCCGAAACTATTAGATTTGACCCAAATCATTGACATATTAGCCCAAATTTGTCAAAAAATTGTCAAATTTAGCCCAAATTTCCCAATTTTGCCCTGTTTCATTAAGAAAACACCCGCTTTTGGTAAAAGATTGTCAAAATTTGCCAAAATTTTTCAAAATTTCGCCTATATTGATCCGATAAATCATAAAAATTGACCCAAATTTGTCACTTTTTGCCCAAAATTGACCCAGGTAATCCAAAAATTTTCCGGAACTTGTTAAAAATTACCCAAATTGAACCACAAAAGCTGATAAATATCTCATTTTGGATACAACCTAGCGGTACAAATCTCAAACTTGGTCTCAAAATTACAAATAATTTCCTGAAATTCGCCGATAATCATCAAGTATGAGCAATGATCCGAACGCACTGACAAAAAAATATCCACTATCAGCGCCTGTTATAAGTTAATATACTAATAGAAGTATAGCGTTGTAACCAAAATTAACCAAAAAAGGGCAAACTTAACAGAAATATCACAATCTTTTTGTGCAACCATTCTAAGTAAACGTTCCCTATACTGTTATTTTGTGATATATAAGGTTTTCCTTCGTTTTTCTGAACCATATGTTCGGTTGTACTTGTTGGGTTACGTATAATTTTGCATACAAATTCACTTCAACAAATTAATAGCTAAGAAATTTAGCAAAAAGTATATGGAATATCTCATAGGAGACAAACAAATAAGTATTAAGGATAACTCAGCAGACTGTCGAGTGCTCAAATACGTTACCGACGTTGAACAATCATACGTGAGAATAGTCTATCGCATTAAAAGAACAAAAACTGTTGGACAAGTAACCATATTTAAAACTGAATGTACGTCATTAGGTTTTTTGTTCAATAGACTTAATAAACGTGGCTCAATCATTGATTTACAATGTATGTACACTCAACCACAAGCTTCCAATAAATGAGTGGAAGCAACCAAAACCTGAAATTAGTACCATTACCAGATAATAAGCTCTATAAATTTGAAGAACTTTCCAATTTTTCACCTACATTACTTAATTATATTAAAGAAATAATCCAAAAAGAAAACGTTTATTGTGTCCTAATAAGAAAAACTGAGAGGAATAACAAATTTATTTCCTATAAAATCATAGTGTTTAGACCAATTTTAACAACAGCATTCTCTGAAAGCAATCAGAAACCAAAGTTCTGTCAAGCAGGAAAATTTTTCTAGATAGAATATCAACTAACCGAAAATGGTTGCTATCAACGAATAAAGAAATGTCTATAATTAAATAATCTCAAATATTTTTGTATAAAACAAAGTGAAAAACAAAACAAAAATTCTTTTCTTTTTTTATTGTCTTCTAACTTAGCTTATGGATATTAGTACAAAGCAAGTAAATGTAACCATTTTGTACGACGATAAAGTTGCAAAACTTAAAAAATACACATTAAACAACGACAAAAAATCTCTGATTTTTTTATTACAGATTCGTTAACGATCCGCGCCTACACTGTTTTATAACATATGCAAATTCTAACACTGATTTTTACAAAACTTTAAAAGCTTTGCACACGCCCAATGGTTATTTTGAACTCTAAGTCACTAAATCTTTACTTAAATTTGTAACTGATTCTGTCTAAAATTAAACCTTTATTAAAACCAAGTTGAATTCAATGAATATTGATACTAACTTTTTGAACATTACTATCACACATTGTCATAATATTGGTTAAGTTACTAGTTATAAAATAGATACGCAAAAGCAATATATGTACACTTTCATTAATTTTGACAACGTTCCAGGACTAGCTTGCTACATAACACATGCAAAAAATAACCCTAATTTCAACAAAATTTTGGATGCACTTCGTACTGCAAATAGTGTTTTTGAAATAGGACCATTTGTTTAAGCAAATTGTCTAATTTTTCTTAAATTTCATATTAGATTCTGATCCTCTCATAGCTTCTTTTTTTTACTATACTTTTGTATTGTTTCTTATTGTTTATCTTTTCATATAAAAATTTAATAATCATTAAAAAAAACCTTAAAAGAAAAATGGCAAACGTTGTTGCATATCCAGGCATCTCTCTCGAAAAACTTACAGGCTTAGACCCAAGTGAGAACGTAGCAGATTTTCTAAGTCTAATAGAGAGAAAAATAGAGTTTTCATTAGGACTTAGACCAGGAGCAGGAGATGCACAAAATATATATGACGCACGTAGAAAAGCATTATTTGGCTCAGTCCTAAGAGGACCAGCAGCCCAATGGTTCGATTCTTGGCCCGCAGCGGAACCATGGGATGATGTTAGTACAGGTTTCTTAGATAGGTTCAAAGACGAGAAAGACAAGTATAGATAACGAATTGAGGTAGAAAACATTCGTAGACAGCCAGATGAATTGATAAAAAGTTATGTACACAGACTAAAAAAAGCAGTGGAAAAAGGATGGCCACACCCATTCACAGATGCTCAAAAGCAAACTAAGTGTATCGAATTTTTTGTAAGAGGACTAACTCCTCCAGCACTTAAACAAAAAGCGCATCAATTTCTGATAGAAACATCTCATGCAACATGGGAACAACTTAAAAATCATGTGAGCACCCACGACTTAAGCTTCGCAGTAAGTAGTGATTTCACAGGCACAGCATCTAACAGCATAGATAACAAAATGGAGATAGATGGGGTAAAAGACCAGCTCCAAGAATTAGCATGTCTAATGACAAATAACAAAACTAGCGCAGCATACAACCCAAATGATCCTAGGAACAAACAAAATCACACACGACTTTGTAAATTTTGCAGAAAGTCAGGTCACACAATAGCATATTGCTACTATGCAAACAGAGACTTTAAAGAACAAAAAAGACAGCAACCACAGCAAAGGGATAAGATCAGAGACAACTATCAAAGCTATAGAGGACGTCGTCCAAGAGAAGATAGTTATGATAGAAATCAGAACAGATACAGACAAGACACTAGACCACGAAACAGTTACTACAACCAAGACAACCGCAGACAATACTCTCCTTGTCCTAGATCTAAGAACAATAACTTCAGAAATCGCTCACAAAGCTTTGAGAATCAAGACCGACGCTATATTAGCAGATCAAGCGATCGTAGACCCCAGGACTATAGGAACTATTTCAGGGAACGACAATATGATCGAAACGATTCCCGAACAAGGTATCGTGAGTCAAACAGTCCAAGACATGATTATAGAAGAAGTAACAGTTCTAATCAGAATTCTAGAGATAACAGTAGAGAACGTAACTCAAACAGAGTTCAATTCAGAGAAAATAAAGTTAACGGATTCTTTGTGGCCAATCAACAAGATGTAATTAATTTAAACTAGACGAGTCTCCGTAAAAAAATAAAAACACAAACATTTTTATTATCTTGTACATTCACGCCGTCGGAGACAGCAAAGAACATAACGGTTTCGAATCGCTGTTTCTAGTCGACACAGGAGCAGCATGTTCTTTGATAAACTTTGATTTTCTACAGGAACTTAAGTCACTGATTGATGTTAAACTAATTGAGCCTAAACAGAAAACAATTGCAGTCAACGGCGAACGATTAAAATTGTTAGGCTACATTCATGTCCCCATCTCACTTGACATTGAAGGGAAATACTACACAGATCTCAAAACATGGGTTTCAGAGAAAAACGGTTGCGAATTAAACATCCTTGGAATGGATTTTCTGAATTTTGCCACAAAATCAATTGAGTTCACAACTCCAAAACTGAACGTGAAAATTTATCCAAACGTCTCAATCACGCTCTCAAAATATCAAACAAAAAGTTATCCTTTTGTAAATCAATTTGAAAAAGTTGTGTTAAACAGACCTTTCGAGCTAGCACCGAAATCTAGCAGAGTACTAAAAATTACACCGTCAAATCAATTTTTCAAACAAGGAGCATTTTTAGTAATTGACAATCGCCTCCAAGACAAAGAAAGCTACAAATACAATGTCTATTGTGTAAGAAAAGAAAAAGAGCTGCCAGTAATGCTTAATAACCCTGGTGATCGTAAAGTATCAATAGATAAAGGTTCAATAGGATACACTTTGGAAAAAGTTTGTCAGAAAACACAAAAATACACACTGATTGATAATGTCTTGTTCGTAGATGTCTTAACAGAAACTGAAACAGATTTCAATCACATCTTTCATGTGACTGAAAAAGTTGAAAACCCAATTCAGACTTTAGAAAATCCAAAATTAGACAAAACAGGTATTAGACAAAAGTTAAAAAAAAGCTCAGAAAAAGATTTAGGAGAAAGAATTTGCAGACCACCATGAATTAGAAAGAGATTTTAGTCAGGATCTAAAAGACTTAAAACCAAAAAGCAACAAAGAAGGTGAAGTTCGACCTCAACAAATACCGCCAGAAAAACTGGAAATGTTTAGCAAGTCAGACCGTGAGTTTCTAAAAAAATTTGACTTCAGTCAATCAGATATTAACGATGCACAATTACTAGATCTAATGAAACTTCTTGCCAGATAAAAGGACGTCTAATCTTAACACAAGTATGACGTTGGAAAAATAAAGCAAAATTTTCACGTAAAACTTCTACCAATTTCAAAATTGACTAAGCAAAGACCATCGCGAGTACCATTGCACTATCAAAAAAACTTGAAATTTTGCTAGAACAGCTCTGTAAAGCTGGAGTCATTCGAGAAATGGGAGACGACACTGAAATGGGATCGTCATTTATTAATCCAGTAATCATCCTTCCTAAAGGAAACATAGTGAAACTGGTAATCGACGCCAGATATCTAAATTCAATAACAGACCTAAGTAAATACTCATGGCCTCCAGAGTCAATAGGTTCTTTTTTGACTAGATTGAACGGGATTTACTTCACTACAAGTGATTTATGCTCGGCATATAATCAAGTCCCTCTAACGGAGGAAACATAACAACTGACAGGTTTCGTAATAGGTTCAAAACAATACACGCTTCAACGTGGTTTTTACGGACTTTGCGGACTTTTTCAGTTGGATAATGACAATCCATTTTGCACCCTTAATAAAATCTAGACAAGCCGTATCTTGTATTGACGATACAATCATGCAAGCTCAAACAGCTGAAGAAATGTACTCAATAATAAAAAAAGTACCATCTTTTGCTACGTAAAGCAGGACTGAAAGCTCAGCCTGAGAAAACGAAATTCTTTTTACGCAAAGTACAATTCTTAGGACATGTAGTAGGAAAAGACGGAATTGAACCATTAAAGAAAAGGGTTAAAGATCTGAAAGCCTTAAAGACGCCGGAGAATAAAAGAGATGTAATGCGGGTCCTAGGTTGTTTAAGATTTTACAGCATGTACATTAAAAATCTGCATGTAGAAAGTAAGCCATTTTACGATCTCATAAAAACTAAAACCACATTTCAATGGACAGATGAACACGAAAAGTTGTTCAGCGAAATTAAGGATCGTATAAGTGAAGATACAGTCTTAGCAATTCCTGACACGAGATACCCCTTCCATGTTCATGTAGATGCATCATCAATTGGTGTAGGTTCAATCTTAGCCTAAGAATTCGCTACCGGAAAATGGATACTTTCGTTTAATTCTCGAGTTTACACAAAAGATGAGCAAAAACTGAGTCCATCAGCTAGAGAACTTTGTGGTGTAATTTCTGCTCTACAAACGTATGAGCATTACATAATAGTTTCCCCACATCCCGTGAATCTCTACACAGACCACAAACCGCTACTGTATCTTTGGGGACGTAGAGGAAAATTATCTCATCGGTTTTTCCGCTATCGACTTTTTATTTCACAATTCCAAAATTTGAAAATAATCTGGACAGAAGGCAAAAACCTAGCCTTTCCAGACATTCTAAGTAGAAACGTCTCGATAAAAGACTTAGAAAAATATCAACTGAAACACAAAAAAATTCCGAAAGGCATAAAATTTTTTGACGAGTCGGGCAACGAAGAAAAATACTTCGTGTTGCATGACAATGAAAAAGGACAGAAAAACAATTGCTACCCCATTCAAAAACAAATTTTTGAGGTGTTAAAAAATTGAATTTTGAAAAAGAACAATTTTTTCAGACAAACTATAAACCCATTGATCGAATTTGTTCAATTTTGGACATCTCAGAATCCTTCCTGAAAGGAAATGCAAAAAATTACTATCGTGAAAAATTCCCACTAAAAGAGCCAATCTTAAGCGAACAAGACGACAGTGAAAACTACTACGCTGATTTGTCTTTAGAATTTGATGATAATTTAGAAAAAGAAAAAGAGCAATTTGAAAAAATTTCTACTACAGAAGACGACTCTTTGCTAAATTCTGTTGAATTGTCAGATTTAGAAATAGATGACATGAGTGTTGAGCAAGAGGTTGAAGCTAGCAAAGCAAGTTTTGATAGAATAGCAAGTGTTCGACTAGCAAAACCAATTTGTAAAAATTACGAAATTTCAGATGGAAAAGAACTCATTGAGAAATTATCTAGTTTTGTTAAAGATATTGACTTGAACATAACAGCAATAAGCCAGGAAAAATTCGAAGACCCAGTTATCCAGACTGTTCGACTATTTTTTGAGTCAAGAAACAAAGACGAGAAAAACGTAAAGTTGCGACAATCAAAAGCCATGAAAGCATACTTGAATAATTTCGAAAATCTTTGCCTAATTGGAAACATTTTATGTATTAAACAACCAACTGAAGATCCAAATATTCAAAACATCAAAATATGCGCACCATTATCCTTCTTTTTAAGAATTTTTCAATTAGCTCACCAAGATTCGATTCCTGGACACTCTGGAAAAGATAAAACATTGTCAAGCATAAAACGCTTTTTCTATTGGCCACGTTTATATGATTGGGTTTCTCACTTGATAGCCAATTGTTTAGACTTTCAAATAAATAAACAAAAACGCAAAGACTTAAACGAAGCACCACTTAAAAAATGGACAGAAATTGTACCTTTCCCCTTTCACACGGTACATATAGATCACAAAGGTCCAATAAATCCACCCTCAAATGGAAATAAACATTGCTTAGTAGTAACTGATTCCTTTTCTCCTTACATTCAAGTCTATCCAGTTTCATCAACATCAGCAAGTGAAACAATATCAGCACTTGAGAAATTTTTTCTTACTTTCGGCATCCCACAAAAACTTGTGTATGATAAAGGATCAGCCTTTATGAAAGCAGAGTTCACAAGTTGGACGAATGAACTTGGAATTACGCATGCTCCTAGAACAGCATATTCTCCCTGGACCAACGGAAAAATTGAGATCCAAAACAAACACCTTACCACACATTTCCGATTCTTTTTTGAAAAAGCTAATCGTAATTGGAGTGACTTAGCACAAAAGTTCGCGTTTGCTCATAACGCAACAGCAAACACTAGTACAGGATTAACATCCTACGAAATTGTTTTTGGCCAAAAGCCCCAAATTCCGCTTTCTCTGAAATTAGGATTATTAAGGTCTTCCGACTTAACTTGTAATTCAGAATTTTGCAAAGATTTACCACTCCACAAACATTCGGAAAAAAGTAACAAGAACGACCAGATAGATAAACTGCTAAAGCCGAAATTAGGTAGTTCATTACTTGCTGGTGAAAATCAATTCAAACAAATTTACAAAACTGCATACAACAGAAGCCTAGAAGTTAACTCCAAAGCACGTCAAAACAGAAACAAACATAAACTAGGTAAGCCTTTAGACGTAGGACAACTAGTGTTAATGGAAAATCATTCATTCGAGGACGGAAAATCCAAAAAGTTACATGAACTAAAATCAGGACCGTATGAAGTAACAAAAAAATTGACGAATGTAAATTACGAAATAGAACTTGTTTCAAACAAAACTGTCGAAAAAGTTGCTCATAGAAACCATCTAATTGAGTACTTCCCAATCGAAAATGCAATTTCAGAATTAGTTGCTGATTAGGGTTTTAGGAATGCAAACTTCCAACCATTCTACAAACATTTAATGAATAAACAAGTTGAAAAACTTTATAAGCCAGTAGACAATTTTTCCATTCAACATCCCTTTACTGAAACTGAATTTTTTCCAGTAGACAATTTCACGAACAATTCGGAAAATGCACAAAATGAATCTCAACATGAGAAAACACTTGAGGATAGCAATACCACTATAACAAAACCAGACTCTGGATTTCAGGAAGGTTTTTCAGCGACCTTTGTAGACAACACACAAACACCCGATAATCGTAGTCGTGGTAGAACTAGAAGTTCTAGCCCATACCCCGAAACACGTATTCGTTTTGCAGATCCACCTGACATTAGAGTCATCCCTGTTAAAACCGAACTCCGTGTACGATCACCCTAAGCAAACTCAACTCCTTCGGGTGATCAACGTTCATCTCGAATCGATCGTCGGATTTCGGGACGATTGAAAAAAAACTTACTGCTCGCTATCAAGCGGGATTTACTTAAATCTTATCTTATATCTTTACTTCAAAGGTTCGAATCATCGGAAAATGAACTTCTGAAACCTTTTCTCTTACTTTTTCAGACTTACTTTTAGCTTTCAGACACTACAAAAACCAATAACTCTGTCAATCATTAACAAAATAGAGTTATTATGAAAAACAATAACTTCCTTTTTAAATCTTTAACTATTTTGATTGTCTTTATTGTTGTATTTCTTTGTAGACCCTCAGTTAGGAATGAGTTGGATGATATTTCCCCTACATTAAAAGCTGTTAAATATGACTGTTCAAAAATGAAAGAAAGCAAAACGTGTGCTTTAAATCAAATAGCTCAACGCAACATTAAACCAGAAAAAATTAAAGTTGCACCCGCAACGGTGACACTGTATCAAAGATCATACAGACAAAAGTAGAGGCAGTAATGTGTCGAGTAAAATCTTAAGCCTTAAGATGGCACTGGGGCTTTTTATCGTACTCTTCTTTAGCATACGACCAAATTTCTCTTACAACTGACGTCATAGTAACGCCAGAAGAATGCAGACTTGCAAACAAAACAGGACAAATTGCAGTAACAGAGTACGATAGAACTTATAAGTTAGACATTTCATATGAAGTTTTAAAACAACAATACACACACTGTGGTCTGAACGAGGACGACCACTTAGAAGATAACACAGATTGCTCTTCCTCAGGAGAATAAAACTTCTTTCCTTTGAAACACAAATGCAAAGAGTTGAACTCGAAGTTGATCAGGAAACATCCGTTAGGATTAAAACTTCCATGCGAACTTAAGGAAGGAGATTGTGAAACAACATCACTAGACCCTTTCGCTTATTCATGGGATGTGTCAGAAAATTGCATTGTTACAAAACTTTTCACTCAAGTCGCAAAAACGATAAAATTCACAAACGAACCGGATCCACCACAATACTACATCATAAGTACGCACGACATGCAAAATGATGTTTATCGATTGCAAAACAACATGAAAATAGACCAAACGCGAGACATAAAACTGAGGATAAATAATGAAAGAAATTATATTTGTGGAAAGCCTAATCTTTTGTTTATTACAAACTTTGATGATTTATTTGTTTCTTTTACAGGCGGATTTGATATGAATACGGGAAAAACCGTAATTTCAAAACAAATGTTAATTTTTACAAAATGCAAGTCGGCACCGACAACAAAATAAGGGTGAACGGTTTTTACGAAGCACCGAAAAACGAGCTAGTTGTTAGCCAACATTTTAGAAAAAAGAGACAAATTTTTGAAAACGTTGGAAAAGACACTATCGATTATGATTCTCATATGCGTATGAAGATTAATTTCATGATGTATAGGGTCTATCGTGATTTGGAACAGTCTGACTTCCTTATTTTACAAAATATGTGCGAGCACAGACGCACTCAAATGAAAATGATCAATGCATTGTCTTACAAAAACAACAGACTGGCCGGATATATGTTAACGGGAAATCGTTCAATGTTTTTAGAAATTGAAGGTGTTATAGGTTTTCTATATCCGTGTCCAAACAAAATTTCACCGCTTAAAGTACTTGATCGCTGTTACGTACGTATTCCGATCTTTTATGACGGAAAAACTTTGTTTGATAATCCTATTACGCGCCAAACATTTCCATTTGCAAATGAAATAGACTGTACAGATACTTTCAAAAATTTGTTTCAACTTGATTTAGATAATAATAATTCTTGGTATCAGTTGATGCCGGCGCCAGTTCCTTTTAAAGCGCCCGCTGTTTTTGCTCCACTACAAATTGGTTATTTTCAAAAAATCCCAGATTATGATTCTCTTCGTGCAGTTATTTACACTGTAAACCAATTGAAAGATTTATGGAGAACAATTTTGCACAAATCTGCATCTATTTTCGTCTTGGAAAAAATTTCTCGAACAGTTCTTCAAAATGCACACATAGACAATAGTAATCGCGATATCTATCGCGCCGCAGGCCTCAATAATCGACTATACTTAGATTCAATGTTGTCACCATCTTTTTTCCTTGATCACTTTAAGAGTACTTTTGAGAAATTGGCTATTACATAGAAAGAGCCGGAATTTTGTTTGCATGTTTCATGTTAATCAAGTTTTTGATCGATGTTGTAATTTTTATTTTAAGAGCCTTTGAGATATAAAAACTGTCAAAAAACCCTATCGGTTTTTGGAAAACATTACTAGGAGCCTAGTATAATTTGTTTCTACTTTACATTGTAACATCAATTTATCAAACACCTAAGGACGATGAAAAATGTGATAACAATACAAACAATGAACCAAACAGAAGTCGATACCTCAAGCATACACCAGATAATAGTATCTATCACGAAAACATTCAAATTGAATTGTCACTACTCACTGCCCCTGAATTGGCATCACCTCATATGCCAGAAATACCACATCTTCACCCTAAAGTTCCTCCTGAGCAAGAAGGAAATGCAATTGCTCCCCCATAATTCAGTCATCCAATTTGTTTTTTATACCTAATTAATTACATTTAATCAATTTGTATTAGCCTAACCTAACTGTTTCAGCATTATGATATGAGATGCAAAACTTTAATGATTTTTTTGTACATGAGTACCATAAAGGTTTATTTATTAAGTTTCACGAATTTTATGGACATATATATTACTCTTTTATACCTGCTTATGAAAATTTAGTGCATTTAAAAGTTAGCGCACCCAAATTTTCTGACTTAATAGACATATTAATTTATTCAGACCACGAAAAATTTTTCACTTTTAAGGAATTTCTACTTGATTGTGAATATGGTCTACTCGATTTAGGAATCAACATCCACTTTCTTTTGTAAAATGATGCACCTTGATCTTCAAAAGTCCCTTCAGGGACTAATTATTTTAGTTGCTATTTTATACGTTTTAACAAATTTTGCCTTATTTCTTAAACATTTCAGAGAACCAAACGTATTCACGGTACATTGCAAAGACTTCGCGATCCATCAGCACGAGAATAACGTTTTGGAATGTACTTTTGCTACCAAGGCAGTTTAGTAAGACCTTATCAGATTAATCGATCTTTTGCTATCCATTTTCCCTATCAAGTAACCTCCTCGTCTAGAGGTTTTATTTGTATTTGTATAATCTTGGGACGAAGGTTCGATAACAACACCAGCTTCTTCCCCTTATTGGAACTTTTTTTGATGCTTTCAGAGCAAAATTTACATCAGATCCCCATTGACATCTCCAACTGGTAATGATTAATATACAGAATAGATCCCTTACCCTTAAATTGAATAACATAAAATATATTATCATTGGATTATCCACCACCCATAACTCCTTCATAATTTACATTCGAAAACCCCACAGCATTTTAAATCTTTATCTAACTTTAAAATTAGTCATCCCCAGATACTCGAAATAGCCCTATTCTTATCCTTTTATTCTTACGCCGAATTAACAGTTAAAGACCCTATTTCCTTATTTTAAATCATGTTTTTCCTTTCAAACCAAGAACTAGTTGAAATTTGTAGCTTCGTGGAAACCTTCGAAACTGAACCTTCGCTTCAAGCATTTATTTTAGTAAACCTGAGGAACGTCAAATACCAGAAAAAATCAACCTTCTCAGTCTACCCCTTTCAGTTTACTAGAATTATTTATTTTACCTCCTCGAAAACGAGTCCAAATGTGCTAGAAGCATCTCAACAGAAACCAATAAATTAATATAATTATGATCTTTCACTTAAACCAGCATTTAGTCAGAATAACTGACATTAAACGTTCCTTTACAGAGACTGATAACTATACCTCCCCTTCCTTAGAAATTTATTATGTTAACATTGATACCCAACAATTTTAACGAAAACCCTAACTCCCCTTTCACCCCATTGGAATTTCTTTTTTGAAAATCGAAAAATCGCAATTATTGAAATTTGATCAATCAAATCCCCCAAACAACTTCAATAACAAAACTATTTATCCATCTCGAGATTTTAAAATGGGAAATTGTTTATCTTTCAGAATAGTTTTTCCCCTCCAGAACTCATCACGCCCCCTATTGTCGAATATCTTGATGAATGTCCCATTTGTTTAAGAATTACTTCATGCTGGAAAAAATTGCACCCTTCCGACGGAGACCAACCCCCTCATCTAGTTTGCCCTGATTGCAGAACAAACCTACTCAAACACTCTTCCCAACCAAACTGCCCCTTTTGCATCCGCCACATTTATACGCTATCCCTTAGTTTTTATTACCGATGTTTTTGCTGCAACCAAATAAAAAAATGATCACCTCCTCCACTCACCCGCACATAAAATGTCACCAGATCCTTGGACATTTTGTGAGTAACCCTGTGCCCAAGAGAAACATACTTGCCCCAGTTGTTTGAAGAAGATCAACCCCCACGACGTTTGGTCGAAAAGTTCTTAATCAATGCACCCCATTTACTTCCCGATCCTTATTCTTCTCTCCTTCATCATCACCCTCTCTGTTGGCCTCCTCATAGAGGTTCTCCTCTTTCTCCTCATCTAACGACCCTTCATCACTAGCAGGTATATACTGCAACACAAAAAACCCAGCTGCGCGGGTCGTCGCACGGAGGGGAGCCACGAGGTCCGAAACCCAAATTTAGTCAGTTAAATCTGACGCAATCTGTTCAAAGCTTCTAAACAATTAAATTTTTGGATTATGAAAATAGGATATTCCGATTTTCAAAAACGGAGACTGTTTTCCACATTTCAATTCTTTCGAATTTCTCTTTTCTTTCTTTCAACCCCGGTGGGAGCTTCACAAAAATTGATTCTGCACATAATGTGTGATTGTGTTCCTGTACTCTAAGAGTATGATTTTGTTGGTACGTTTAAAAGTACGATTGTTTTCTTTTCAGCACAGCTAGATTTCGATTTAACCTTTCTTCGTAAGTGTATGTTTATTTATGTTTGACAAGATGTCGAAAAGATCCTACCAGATCACAACCCCCACACTGCCAGAGGAGGAGTATGACCCCATCACAAACTGGATGAGTGATCTTCCACCACTCTCCAAAAAACCCCGTGCGATACATCCACGTCAACGTGGCCATTCCAAACATCAACAACAACATCAACAACATCGACAACAGCATCAGCCCCATCAACATCAAGGAACCTCATTTGGACAGAAAAGCAACTCTCATCAAGCACCTCCGCAGCCGTTTCACAGTTCCATAGATGACGGACTTCCCAAGGGAAAAAATTTTCCGTTGAAAAAAGTAAGGCTAGAACACCAACGGATGAGAGAGATGCGTCCATTAGACAATAATCCAAAATCGTTGAATCGTTGGATTATTCCCTCACTATGGATTATAACCGATGGTGTCTGCCAGAGGAAACAGTGATTAAGAATAAAGTTACCGGCCAGACGGTCACTGTTCCCACCAACACCCTACCGCTGATCCCTGATTTTTCGTTGGTACCAACAATGAACCTGTGGAGACTTCGCTCCCGAAATGCCAACGAAAGGTCATATGAAGTCGCCCAAAAGACGCTAGGCTGCAGGATTCACGTCTCTTTTTCAAACCTCACAGCCTTCCCCGAAAACAAATCAAGCATGGCCGAAACAATTTCCACCACGGACTTAGTGGTTGAAAACTCCACATTCCACAGACAACTGTGCGAGTCGGAGAACGCACTGGCAGACCTTCAGAGCCAACTGAGCGCTCTCCAAATTTCCGCAAAAACAAACGACGACGAGAAGGAAGCCATGAGGAGAAAATTAGTTGTTTGTTCATAAACTCTGGAAATAAGAGATTCTCAGCAGAAGACTCTCATCAAAAAGTCAAAATGACCTTATTGAAGCAAATCAAAACCTTGCAAAGGAACTGAAAGAGTTAAAATTTGTAAAGAATAATTAACATAGAGTTCTGATTTTGTAAACTTCTTTTCACCTTAATATTTATTTGAAGACTCATTTTCGTCTTTTGCTGTACTTGTAACCAACAAACTGTTTTGCTATTACTTTGTGTATGTGTCTCAGTAAATCTTCTATTTAAAGGCTACTAATTTTGTTGTACGGTATCATTGCTGTCTATTAATCTTAATAATCTTAACTTCTGTAAACTTCTCCAACGAGCATATATCCTAGTATTTCTACTCTTTACTCACTAATTGGTTCTTAAATCCTATTACGCTCATAACTGGTATATTAACTAACCAGTCTCTTTCTGTATAATAATGTTGTAAACTTTTCAACCAAGTAATTATTGTCTTTTTCTTCAATCAAACTTTTAAGTCTTCTGTAAAAAAGTGGTCACTGTTCACTTATTACTTTACATGTAAACTTTGTACGATAGAGCACAATTTTTCTCTTATATAAACTGGGGTGAGCTGTAGTATTGCTAATTGGATAATTGCCGCCGCAATCACCGATACTACAGAGAGTATAATTATTTAACCGTCGACTTTCTGAACACTTTAGACTTAGTCTAAACTGACGGAATATTAAGAGAGAGCTATGCTGCGTGAAATGCGTTGAGTGAATGAATACATTATTCATAGCCAAATACTGCTGTGTAACACAGTACATGCAGCAACAACTACATGATCAGCTGTTTTTTACTTGATCTGGCGTTCGATAATACTAGATTTTATTTAAAAGACCATTGAAAAACGTATATGAAAAAACCAAAAAGTAGTCTCTACTTATCGTCTCTTTACTTAGAACGCAATTTTGTTTTTGACAACTTTGAGTGTTAAAATTTTTTAAAATAGTATATAAATATATATATATATATATATATATATATATATATATATAATTATCTTTACTAACAATCCTTTTAGAGTATCAGATGTCATGATTAGATATAAAATTCTATTGGATTGTTTACCTTTTCTTCCGATAGAGTATCGTTTGTCAGCTGTTTTATCTATTTCACCCCCTGCTGAAACATATACAATATTTCTTTCTCTCTCAAGTGTTTGAGTTTTCTGGACTATATTTAAAAATACCATTCTCATATCTACTGGACAAAATATTGATGTCAAATTTACATTTATAGGCATAGCATATTTTTCAAAGAAGGATGGATTATTATTTGCTGTTATATCCATTTGATATGTATTTTTTCTACTCAAATTAATTATGTGACTCGCTTTATGACACATTGTTATCTTTTTTTAGCCAAAATGCCAATGAGCTGTATAATAGAACCCATATCTTTGTTTTTTCATCAGCCATAACATTAACTATTCTCTATTATCCCTAGTAGAATTTTTGATGTCATATTTGTTCAAACCTTCCAGTACCTTTCATCTTTACAGATTAATCTTATAGCCATTTCCTCCTTGGTAGTGTTATTATTAGTGCTAGAGTTAATATTAGTGTTAGTGTGAATTTTATTGTTATTTTTGTGTGAATGTTAGTCTTAATGTAGTTATTATATATCATTGTAAGTGTTAGCTTTATTATCTGTGTTATTGCTATTGTTAGTTTTAGTGTTAATGTTTCTGTTAGAATTAATGTGTCGGATAGTGGTTAATTTGTTTGTTAGTTATATATAAAAACCAGATAATGTCAAATAAAATATGCTTTACCTTCAATAGTAGCACCAAAGTAAATATCTCCGTTGGTGTTTCTTGCAAGTTGTTTTTCAGGGTAACTCTGCTCCCCATATCCCTTGAATACTTCATCTGATATAGCATAATCATCTGGTGCCAATTATAGAACATAATTGCAAAAAATGTTTAAAAAAAATTCTTTGAAAGACTATCTCATATTCGGAGTGATAAAATGCTTAACATAGAATTTGAAGATTTTTTCTAATGCACTTGATAATAAGAATGAACCTATGAGTAATAATGGTTTAAAAAGAACAGGTGGTGATATAACATTAATAGCAATTGAACTGGTAAGGAGAGATGAGATGCCATTAGCTATCAGTAAACCTAGTACTAATATTATTGTTAATCTGCATCCAATTGATGGTACTCAATGGGTTTTAGTTAAAAGAGGAAATGGTAGTAGCGTGTTGTCCGTCAATAGTTTTGGTGTAGATGCATCACAAATGTTTCTAGATCAAAATGTTGGTCTATGTTCTGATGAAAGAAATCAAGTAGATAGTGACTCTTATTGTGGTGCGTTTTGTTTGTATATGAAATATCTTGTTAATATGAGTTTAGAATAAAGAGTGCATTTAATATTTTGGTTAATCTGTGAAAGTGAAATGAGTCATAAATGCAATGTTTTGCGTTGTAAAAAGATAAAGATAGTATTGTAGTAAGAGAAAAGGTATTTGTGATAGTAATAATAAGGTTAATAGTGTTATCAATAATGATATTTAAAGTAACAATGATAACGATACTGATAATGAAATTGAAGTTTATAGTGATAATGATGTTGATAATGAAGAAAATATTAAGGATGATAATTTTAATGATATTAATAACGATACTATTGTTGATAAAGTATATCTCCCAGAAAATATTTTATGTGTATTGTCAAGACCTAATGGATGGGGTAAAACATATCTTTTAAAAAGTTTTTTTCAAATAAAAAATACCTTGATATATTATTCACCAATGAGCCTGATGCTGACCGATAAAATGATGTTAAAAGTGTTAAAAAGAGCTAGACATATATTTACTGAAGATATAAAAAATACTATCACCAGATAAATTACCTAAAGATAAAAAAACAAAAATTGTTCGACAATGTAAGAGCAGCAAAACCAGTTATTTATTAATGTTTCTTTAGAGGTAGACACAATAATAGCAAATTGATTAACTTTAGTCCAAGCTAACTTTCTTTAGAAGGAAAATGGACTAGAGGAAATGGTAACCTATTTTTTTATTTGAACAAAGAAGTAATGCTGTGAATCTCATACATAGAGACATCTTTACTGACCGCAAAATTACACAAATCAGTTTTGCTGATTTGTGTAATCAAGTTCGGAAAGAACCTTACTTTTGTTTTGTTCAAGATATTTTTTAGATAAAAAAATTGGTGAGCTGAGGGTTAATTGGAATGAAAAGTTTAAATGCGTTAAGAGTCCGCGTAGTGCCAACACCGTTGATCCGTAACGCTATTACAAGGTTTTTTATTTTAACTTAATAACGGCAAAGCCGCGCTGTCTACGAGATTATAAAACCTTTCTTACCATCACTATTAAAACTTATAGGCTGTTCTAGCTAATACCAATGCATGATATATGACATCAACAACAGCATCACTAAATTTAAAAAGATGTTGTAATTTCTGTAGACCTATATGATCTTTTTAATATCTAGTGTCAAAAACATATAATCTATAACTACTTTTGAATGCTCTATGGTTTATATATGATTAAGCATAAATAGGTAACACTTTATAACCTTCATCAAAATTAACAGTCTCTTTATAAGCCTTATTATAGTAGTTAAAACGATTAATAAAATTTAATTCTAACCTCAGGATAAAACTCAACACCAACCTTTCAGTGAAATCAATGACATTCATTCTTTGATATACACTAGCATCATGAGTTTGTTAATTAATTTTATTGGAAAGAACTATTATATATTGTGGTTTTGCCATATCATATACCGTAACGAGATCAAACAAGAAATTAGTAGCCTTAATAACAATTCTAGAGAATGTCTTTCTTTAAAATTAGCCAAAGTCAATATTATTAGTTTTTCAAACCTTTATGTACACTTCTGAACATTACTAGGACATAGACTTGCCACACGACATGATGTATCTTTATTATCTATATTACTATCATTAGCTAGTGCATTAGCACCAGCATTAATCTTATTCAATACTCTATCATAATCATTTCTTTTCAATTAATTGAAATCCGAAAGGTGTATAATCTTTTGTTAATCTTTCATGAATCAAAACAGATCACTCATTTAATCATCATATACATATGACCACATTCAGCATCAACATAATCACCATAAGGTGACTACATTTTTCACCACAGTTTCTAGCAAATCCACTTTTATATCTATCACCAGTACTAGTTAATAAGTTTTAAATCAATAGATTAGGATGAACTTGATGTATATAGTCAACAGTCCTATCATCACTAGTTTCAATAATCTGAAATAGATAAAGCCATCATAACATAAATATTTAACAAAAACAATTATTATATATTGTGGTCTCTCAATACAACTTTCAAAACCGAGATCAAATAAGAAGTCAGTAGCATTAGGTACATTGTTGTAAAATGTTTTCCTTTCATAGTAACTAAAATCAGTATTATTCTTTTTATTTAAACCTTTCTGTACAATACTTCTATTAACATTACTAGGATCAATACAAGGTACACACCATGATATATCTCTAATTGCTATATTACCATTATTAGCCGCCCGGCCAGGATCAGCATCAACTCTAAATAGAGTTATATCATTATTATTTCTTTTTAATATTAGTTTAAATCATAACCCATTTATAATCTTTTTTAAATCATTCACAAAACCAAATCGATCTCTCATCTTAACCAGCATATACAAATGACCTCTTTCTACAACAGCATGATCACCTTTGAGTTGACTATCCCTATCACCTTGATTTCTAACAAAACGACTCTCATATTCATCATCTGTACTAATTAATAAATTATTCATCAATAGATTAGAATGGCAATGATCTCTATATTCAATTGGCCTACCACCACTAGTTTTAAGCTTAATTGAACTAAATAATGCATTATACAACAATTACTAATCTGATATTAACATCATTCCCAAAAAGATCAGCAGTATTATCTGATACAATAGTTTCACTCTCAAGATAGGTATCATTTTTTTTAAATGATTCTCTTCTCTGCTGAGAATGATATTATTAAAAGTTTTAACTGTGTTTGTTGTTGCTAAATTGTTAGGTTTCTACTTTAAAATCGTACTATTGTGTATAACTTTATTTTAAACATAATTTGCATCCAATATAAGGTCCACTTTTGAAGAACAAAAAATGACAAACAACCTAATCTAATGGGAACTACAAAAAATACAAAAACAACTGAAACTAAATATAAACGTACGCTTAATTTTAGAATGAGAGGACCAACAGAAAGATCTGATATCAGTGAATCTATACTCAATACCTCAAAGTTAGTGTTAACTTTGATTTTCAGTATTTATTTTGATATTAAACTCCACTGAAAAAAATAATCATTTGTTATATGGAAGTTATGATCTACAATTACAAAATCCGTCAGAAGGAACTATTCGTAATGCTTCAAAGTTAATTTTATTTCCACCTGGTGCGTATGATTTACTTGATAAAGCAGATATAAAAAAAGACACCGATGGTAAGGTTATAATTGAAAGCTGATAAGGAAACAATTAAAAGTGAAATGACTGTTGTCGGATTGTTAATGTCGATATTGAGAATTCAAAAGATTCGTTACTAGGATTTAGGAAACAAAATTATTCAACAGGTAGTTATAAACCAATAATAATTGTTGATCTAATGTGGTTCAAAGAATTAATATTCATCGTAATATTATACCTGTTATGAACAATAATGGCAAAGTCTCATATATATTGTAATCTGTTAACTCAATTGAACGACCAGGCAATAAAAGAATTGAAACTGAGGCCAGTAGCGTTGAAACTGAGATTTTGTGCTTGTAAGTACCAACTTTTTATGGGTGGATGTTAGTAGCGTATAAAATGCACTATCTGGTTACCTAACAAAAAATTTTCAGAAGTGGTGTTTTTAGGACAATTTTAAGAAAAAATATAAAGACGGAAAATCTGCAGTGTAGATACCTTCTATCTTTATTTTTGTTTCTTAAAATTGGCTTCAGTGTTTTTGAGAATTCTTTTTTGTATATTCATCCATGTCGTAAAATTGACCTAGATTAGTCCACTCTAAGATCTTGTTGCAACTATAGTTAGCCCAGTGCGTCGTATCCCGGAAATCTTATTAAGATCCCGGGTTTTTTCCCGACAAGATCCGGAAAATACAAGAGATCTGACCGAGAAAATTACCGGGAGTTTCAAGATGTGCCAAGGTAGGGCAAGATCTCGCATTTCCAGCTGGGAAACCGGGGACATTTAAGAACCCTGACAGGCAAACCTGGAAAAAATTAAATCCCGGCGGCGTTTCCGGGATTAACCAGTGGGATCTTACCAAGAAAAGCCCGAACTTTAAGATTCCCGCCAGTAATTCCCGTATTTATCGGCAGGATCTTACCGGGGAAAATGGGAAACTTAGATTTCCCGCTCTGGTGTTTCTGGGAATGAGTTGCTGGTCTTACCAGGAAAACCGGGAAAATTTTGATTCCGTGGAGCAAAACACATGGCGCAAGCTTAACAGTGATAAAATAAGTTGAAGAAAAAATTTTATCTTCACATAAATTTTTTTAAAACAAGTCATTCCAAATATGGGAGAAAATATTTATTAGTGTTAGTGAACGAAATTAACATGCACATTAAAAAAACAGTCAGAAAAAAAGAAATATGAATTCAACGCTTTTGTGGTACTAAATTGCTTTTTTTTCCTCTTGAAAGAGCTTGAACAGGTTTTTTTGCTTGGCCTATTCAGAATGACAAAGCAATCAATGACTGCACAAAGCAATCAAGAAGCGCTCATGTTGATGGAACACGACCATGCCCTTTTTGATTGGTATTATAGGCACAGAGAAATTCACAAAAATGTAACCAACGCCCTATTTTTTGACAATCTCGGCAAAACGCGTAGAAAGGCAAAAAAGAGCTGTGGGCTCAATTCTCCGAAACAAAAAAAAACATCGAACAAGAGTCATTGTACACTAGAAACCTTTACGGTGAAGTGAGAATATTTCTAAATTTGTCATAAGTTTCGAGATGATTTGTGTGTAATAAGAAAAAATAACAGCACAATAAATATTTAGAAGCCATGAAATTGAAATCTTTTTGAATTACGCCGGTCAAAAGTATCAAATTGCTTTGCGATGTGTGAGGGATGACTACAAATTAAAATGCACACTCAATAGACTATGACTGTCAGAAGAAAAAAACCTGAGTTCAACACTGTTTTGTGGGAAAATGTAGCTGCAAAAATATACCTATTCACTTCGCCCCTTTTTTAGCTAATGATAATCAAATTGGGGTTATTGTTGGATCTGCGTCCTTCCACCTTGATATAATAAACAAGGGATATGAGACAGTAAAAACTCCCATTGAAATCAAAACTTTTTTGGGGATCATATATTTCGACCCCGAAACGTTTTTTTCCATGCAATCCAGTGAAAACAGTAGTCTCTGGCCTTTCACACTAGTTTTCACTTTTTGTTTAATGAATGAACATAGTCGTTCCCTGCTTCTGCCGTGCTTTCCGCTATGTTAACTTAAATATTGAAGCTTCCCGGCTTCCCCGTTAAGTCCCCCCTCCAAATAAGATTCCTGTGTTTCCCGCTAACTTTCGCAATAAACTCAAGATTCCCGAGATTTCCTGCACGTTTAATCGGACAAAATATTGTTTACCGGGTTTCCCGACAAGTTAACCGGGAAAAACTAAGATTCCCCGTTTTTCCGGGCAGGGTTTCGGAGATTCGATGCAATGAGATTATACTAGTATGAAAGAGAATAGCAGTAGCACTTAATTCTACCTTTATTCCAATAAAGTACCTAAAAGAGTGACTAAATGCAGACTTGAAAAAGAAAACACTCCGCAATCTAGTTTTTAGAGGTTACACAAAATAGCAAAGTCAACGTTATACAAGATCTTTTGAACTGACTGATGGTCGGAAGCACAAAAGACAATTATGGGATTATGAGACCCTTGAGATACTAAACAGTACTTGACCTTTGAGGCCGGTATGACCGAAGCAACTTTTTTGCAACCCTTGCTGCAAAACATCGTTACCACCAACAGGCAGTACTCGTGTTTTTTTTCATTGTTCTGAAGTTCTTGTTTGTTTTTGTTTGGTGGGAGCCTCCTAGTCATACTGATAGCACCCCAGGTTGAGGTGCCACCCGGAAGTGACCCCTGATCAGACCGTGCCAGACGAAAGTTACCTTTGATCAGACCCTCCCATACCAAAGTATCCTCTGATTAGACTAAAGTGCGCTCGAAACACCGTGTGCGCTCTAAGTGCGCTCAAAACTGTCTCTGATCAGACCTTCCCAGACGGAAAAGACCTCTGATCAGACCATAATCAGATCATTGTCCAGACGATTGTGCGACCATGTCCCAGTCCAAACCCAGACCATTGTCCAGACGATTGTGCGCTCAAAATCACTTCTGATCAGACTATTGTGCGTTCAAAAGTTACTCCTGATCAGACTATTGTGCGCTCGAAATCACCTCAACGCACGAAATTTGTTATAATATATTCATTTCAAACAAAATGACGTTGGCATTATTATATTCATCTAAAGAAAAGACCATTCTAAAAATATTATTGCTAAAGAAAAGATAACCCAACTGCTGAGTAAAAAACTATTTAGTATACATTAGTGCATATTTCCAACTCAATGGATAAATTTAGACAGCTTTCCATATAAAACATCGTATTCTACAGTTAAACAAAATTTCCTTGTAAAGGGACTGACATGTTCAATCAGTTGGACCCCTTTGGTTCTGATCAAAGACAACAGACTGTAGATCTGTCTGTGATCAGAATGCTGCTTTTTGTTGCCTCTTGACAGAGCCGACATTTCTCTGTAAAAAAAACAAAAAATCAAAAAAAAAATTCGCTCGAAATGGTCTCTGATCAGACTAATGTGCGCTTGAATCCGCTTCTGATCAGACCATTCCCATCCTGAAGTGAATTCTAATCATACCATCCCCAGACCAAAGTGACCTCTGATCATCCCATCCCCAGACCAAAGTAACCTCTGACCATACCATCCCCAGACCGAAGTGACCTCTGACCATACCATCCCCAGACCGAAGTGACCTCTGATCATACCATTCCCAGACCGAAGTGACCTCTGATCATACTATTGTGCGCTGGAACCAAATTCCAGACCCTGTAATTTTGGTCTGGGAACACACCGTGTGCGTTGGACTTGGTCTGATCAGAGGTCACTTCTGGATGGCACTTCACCCTGGGTAGGCCTGGGAATAAAAAAAATAATGACTTACATGCCCTTTCTTCTTCTCAGACCAATTGATTTGCCCCCCCCCTCCCCATTGTGGGAAAATGTAGCTGCAAAAATATACCTATTCACTTCGCCCCTTTTTTAGCTAATGATAATCAAATTGGGGTTATTGTTGGATCTGCGTCCTTCCACCTTGATATAATAAACAAGGGATATGAGACAGTAAAAACTCCCATTGAAATCAAAACTTTTTTGGGGATCATATATTTCGACCCCGAAACGTTTTTTTCCATGCAATCCAGTGAAAACAGTAGTCTCTGGCCTTTCACACTAGTTTCCACTTTTTGTTTAATGAATGAACATAGTCGTTCCCTGCTTCTGCCGTGCTTTCCGCTATGTTAACTTAAATATTGAAGCTTCCCGGCTTCCCCGTTAAGTCCCCCCTCCAAATAAGATTCCTGTGTTTCCCGCTAACTTTCGCAATAAACTCAAGATTCCCGAGATTTCCTGCACGTTTAATCGGACAAAATATTGTTTACCGGGTTTCCCGACAAGTTAACCGGGAAAAACTAAGATTCCCCGTTTTTCCGGGCAGGGTTTCGGAGATTCGATGCAATGAGATTATACTAGTATGAAAGAGAATAGCAGTAGCACTTAATTCTACCTTTATTCCAATAAAGTACCTAAAAGAGTGACTAAATGCAGACTTGAAAAAGAAAACACTCCGCAATCTAGTTTTTAGAGGTTACACAAAATAGCAAAGTCAACGTTATACAAGATCTTTTGAACTGACTGATGGTCGGAAGCACAAAAGACAATTATGGGATTATGAGACCCTTGAGATACTAAACAGTACTTGACCTTTGAGGCCGGTATGACCGAAGCAACTTTTTTGCAACCCTTGCTGCAAAACATCGTTACCACCAACAGGCAGTACTCGTGTTTTTTTTCATTGTTCTGAAGTTCTTGTTTGTTTTTGTTTGGTGGGAGCCTCCTAGTCATACTGATAGCACCCCAGGTTGAGGTGCCACCCGGAAGTGACCCCTGATCAGACCGTGCCAGACGAAAGTTACCTTTGATCAGACCCTCCCATACCAAAGTATCCTCTGATTAGACTAAAGTGCGCTCGAAACACCGTGTGCGCTCTAAGTGCGCTCAAAACTGTCTCTGATCAGACCTTCCCAGACGGAAAAGACCTCTGATCAGACCATAATCAGATCATTGTCCAGACGATTGTGCGACCATGTCCCAGTCCAAACCCAGACCATTGTCCAGACGATTGTGCGCTCAAAATCACTTCTGATCAGACTATTGTGCGTTCAAAAGTTACTCCTGATCAGACTATTGTGCGCTCGAAATCACCTCAACGCACGAAATTTGTTATAATATATTCATTTCAAACAAAATGACGTTGGCATTATTATATTCATCTAAAGAAAAGACCATTCTAAAAATATTATTGCTAAAGAAAAGATAACCCAACTGCTGAGTAAAAAACTATTTAGTATACATTAGTGCATATTTCCAACTCAATGGATAAATTTAGACAGCTTTCCATATAAAACATCGTATTCTACAGTTAAACAAAATTTCCTTGTAAAGGGACTGACATGTTCAATCAGTTGGACCCCTTTGGTTCTGATCAAAGACAACAGACTGTAGATCTGTCTGTGATCAGAATGCTGCTTTTTGTTGCCTCTTGACAGAGCCGACATTTCTCTGTAAAAAAAACAAAAAATCAAAAAAAAAATTCGCTCGAAATGGTCTCTGATCAGACTAATGTGCGCTTGAATCCGCTTCTGATCAGACCATTCCCATCCTGAAGTGAATTCTAATCATACCATCCCCAGACCAAAGTGACCTCTGATCATCCCATCCCCAGACCAAAGTAACCTCTGACCATACCATCCCCAGACCGAAGTGACCTCTGACCATACCATCCCCAGACCGAAGTGACCTCTGATCATACCATTCCCAGACCGAAGTGACCTCTGATCATACTATTGTGCGCTGGAACCAAATTCCAGACCCTGTAATTTTGGTCTGGGAACACACCGTGTGCGTTGGACTTGGTCTGATCAGAGGTCACTTCTGGATGGCACCTCACCCTGGGACGTGTACTACACAGGTTCTCAATTCCTGTTGACCAATTTCCATCAAAATAATTCAGCGCTTTCTCATA
>NC_134471.1:78277318-78320525 GCF_964194025.1 Convolutriloba macropyga | reverse complement strand
TCAGCACTTACTCTTACATGAAACAATAAATTTCAATTTTTCTGTAAACAATTTTTGATCCTGTTAAAATTGGTAGTCTAACACAAGAAATAGAATTACGATGAAAACCAACCCCTGTCGAAAAAATTGGGTCCAAAAAAAGCCCAGAACAGCAATAAACTATTTTGGTTCTCTGTTGTTGCATTTTTCGTGCCTAAGTTTGAAGTTAATATGAACTAAATACTGAACTCCAACCAGTTGTCTCTGAGACTTGAAGTCAATGTATCGGGTAAAGACATAAGAAAAGTTTAGTTGAAGAAGTAAAATTTCTTCTTTGTCGTATTGTTTTCAATCTTAATACAAACATAAGTACATAAACAAACTTATAAACATTTTGTTTCAAATCACCAACACAAGTGTAGACATATATACAATAAACCAGAACAGCAAAAACACATACAAACAATTATATCTAAATGTCTACATTCATACAACAGTTAACAGTTTTTCCATAAAAAAGTTACATTAAAACATGGACACTTAAATGCAAGCAGACGAAAAAATTATCTACACACAAGAAAAAATGTAAGACATATATATATATATATATATATATATATATATATATATATATACATATACATATATATATATATATATATATATATATATATATTATATATATATATATACAAATTAATGCATTAACCCAATTATTAAAGCAAACAAACTCTCATAAAGATCTGCATACGTACATACAATGACAGTTTTTGCATAGAAACATACTTACAAGCTTCAAAACAAACAAACAAACACACAAACATACATAAGCATCAGCGCCAATATAAACATGTACATGCAAACATAAGTAAAAACATGTATAAATGCAAACATACAAACCTAAATAACTATTTACATGATCACATACAAAAAACGATATCTATATACAAGCGTTCGATCATTTTTCAATCACCCATTCCATCATATATATACATAACTACATTTCGAAGCAACTCTTAATGCTTAGCAGAAAAAGTAATGTCTGCAACAGCTCAATTTCGAATGTTTTTGTGTGATGAAATTTCAATTTGGACATTTTTAGAACAAGATCTTCACCTAAAAAATTTTTTGAAGCAAAGAAATATTTGAAACTTGAAAAACGGCTTCTGCTCTGATATTGCTTAGCTCAAAAACCGAAGTAAACAAAAAATTACATGTGAGTCTCTTTCATATACTATTATCAATTTTTTTTACCGGAAAAACTTTTGTTCTTCAGCCTCCCTGATGAGAAAAGAAACAAAGTAATGTATAGAAAAAAAATAATCTTTTATTGGTTGATGATAGTACAAAAACCAATTTTCAGACAATTATCGCGCTCCAAATACTTTTAAAAACCCTGCGCAAAAGTTTTTGAAAGCGTTAAATTTTTGAAGTTTTAGTTTTGAAATTTAGAAAGTTTTGAATTTTAGGGGCCTCTGTTATTTATGTTGCGAAGTTTTCAAGTTTTCTCCAAAAACCGCACTTAGAGACTAGAATTTAAGTAATATATTTTATTCCTTCAGCAGCAAAATATCTAACAGCTGGCAGCCGCCTTCTGACTGGTCTTCTGAAGATTTCGATAACGGCAAATCTGTGAAGATTCTATGAAGAAAAACCTACGAAGATTTCGTAACGGGAAATCTGATTTTTCTCTTTTTGAAATCAATTTCTTTGTCTAAACTTTGCCAGTCATTTTAACCGGAGAGATTCTCCTACACTGGTTAATCTTAACAAACAAATTTTTGCTCAGTTTTAGTATCTATGCAGTTGTCTTTTTCTACTTCACAATTGAGCTATTAATTTGCAATATCTATATGGAAGCTGGTTTTTTTTAAGTTTTCTATATTAAGAGCTGTATGACTTCTTTGGAAAATTTTACAGTCTCACTATCAACAGGAATAAAACACGCTTAATTTTCATTATCGTTAATCGAGCTGATTTTTCTACGTTTCAGATACTAATTGCATCGGACACTCAAAAAAGTAACCACAAAAAATTATGCTGCCTTTTCATCGCAGACTTCGACAATAAATTGTTGATAATTTAGAGCTCTTTCCAAATAGTTTCAAATATCATCTTTCAGAGAACTCAAAAAACTCATTTAAACAAAAATAAGGCAAGAGTCCACTAACATTGATTTTATTTCATCTGTTTTTTCTCCTTTTAGTGGTAGTTTTCAAAACATGCCAAAAAAAATCGAAAAATAAATCTGAAAATCTTAATTTTGATATTTAGTTTTTGCAAACGAAATGGAAGTCCTTCGCTTTGTGCAGCTTTCATATAATTCCTATAATGAGGTACTTGAAGACCAAAGATTGCAAGCGGCCTTTCAAACTATGATGAGAAAAACATCCTTTTCTTTTTGATCTAACACATTGGTTGAAGAAAAACAAACAATATTTATTCATAGGTCTGAAAAAACATTAAAAAATCGTTGTGCAAATCTATTCTGACATATTTTTCATCCAGGTAATGGGATGAAAAAATCGAACAACATTTAGCACTAGCTTGAGAAACAGTTCCGCTGAAAAAGGGAAACATAACATTTTTTTCAAAGTTTCCATAGTTTTGAAAACAAAAACGTAATAGCCCTCTTTGGTACCACAGACCACCTTAGAAAGTGTAGTTGTAAAAAAATGAAAATGATCAAAAAGTCTTTGTCAGAAATGAATACAGTATGGTGGCTATAAAAACCAATCAATCTCACAGCTACAGAACATGGAGACAAAGACAGTACACCACCAGGAAGACAAAATTACTCTCATTCGTTTTGACTGATGACTATCAGCAAAAATCTAAAAGTTTATAAGCTGGAAGTTTGACAAACAGACGGATGTCTCGCTGATAATTCGGCAAGTTTTTATTATGACATTATATAAATTTTTCACAAGGCTCCAAACTCCCATGTTTTCCGGAGAGTAGCTGTTCTATGAGAAAAAAACTGTTACTTTCTCTGACGAAAGTTTCAGATTGCTGTTTTCCTGAAAAAGACGATTTATAATGACTCGCAGATCAAAACTGTTCCCTTAAGCATCTCATTTTTGTTTCTTTTTGTTTTCATAGCCGATTCATTGTATTCGCTTTCTTTGAAGGACAAGCGTTAATTGCATTTCATAAATATAACCACTCTACGTCACGATCGCAAATGAGCTAAAGAAAAGTTTTCATATATTTTTTGAGGCTATAAAATTACTTTTCTTTTTATGGATTTACTGTGACTGAATTCCTATGGTTTGGTATCTGAAGACTAGAGAATGCAAGCAGACTCTTAAACTATGGTGAAAAAAATAGTTCTTTTGTTTTGTGAAATTACGCATTGGTTGAAGGAAAACAAATAATAATTATTCATACGTCTTAAAGAAAATTAAAAAACCGTAGTGTAAGTCCAACCCGCATATTTTGCCTCCAGAAAATGGAATACAAAATTGCACATCTTTTATGACTAGCTTGAGAAACAGTACCGATGATAAAAAGAAATATATTATTTTTCAATTTTTTTTGCAATCCATTTTATTGAAAAAAACTTACTTGATCTGCTTGGTACCACGGGTTGCTTTAGATGTTGCAGTTTAGGAAAATAAAATAAAGAAAAAAAATTGTCTGCAATGTACTTGATATCCAAGAAAACAAGACAGTCTAACAGCCAGAACACATGAAAACAGAGACAGCTCACCACTAGGAAGAAAAAAATAGACTCATCAGTTTTGATTGACAACTGTCAACCAATAAGAAAAAAAATGTCTGCACTGTACTGATGGTTATGAAAACCAGTCAGTCTCACAGCCAGAACACTTGGAAACAGAGACAGCTCACCAAAAGGCAGATAAAAATAGTATCACCAGTTTTGGCTGACATCTGTCAGCAAAGAAGAAAAAACAGTGTCTCCACTGTCCTTGATGGCCATGAATACCAGTCAGTCTCACAGCTAGAACACACAGAAACAGCACACCAGCACAGCAGGAAGATATAAACAGTCTCATTTGTTTTGACTGACAACTGTCGTTAAAAATTACTGGTTTCTAAGCTTGAATTTCGACAAACAAACGGACATCTCCCTCATAACTCGGCAAATTTTCATTATGACATTATATATAATTTTTCACAAGGCTCCAAAATCCCATTTTTTTCAGGGAATAGTTGTTCCTTGAGAAAAAAACACTGTTGCTTTCTCCGACGAAAATTTCTGAGTGCTGTTTTTCGGGAAAAGACAATCTACAATGACTCTCAGATCAAAACTCTTCCCTATATCATCTTACTTTTTTTTTGTTTTCACAGCCCGTTTATCGTTTTTGCTTTCTTTGAAAGACAAGCGTGAATTTCATTTCATAAATATAACCATTCCACTTCCCGATCGGAAATGAGTGAAAGAAAAATTTTCATATAATTTGTTAAGGCTAAAAAATAACTTTCCTTTTATGGATTTACTGTGACTGATTTCCTAAAGTGAGGTGTCTGAAGACCAAATAATGCAAGCAATCTCTTAAAGTATCATGAAAAAAATCTTCTTTTGCTTTCTGAGTTTACGCATTGGTTGAAGAAAAGCAAATAATTATTATTCATACGTCTTAAAAGCAAATTAAAAAAACCTTAGTTTAAATCCAACCCTCTTATTTCTCCTCCACGTAATGGGATACAAAAATTGCACATCTCTGATGACTTGCTTGAGAAACAGTACCGATGAAAAAAAAGAAATATATATAACTTTTCAAATTTTTTTGCAATCCATTATTTTGAAGAAAAACCTACTTGATCTGCTTGGTACCACGGTTCGCTTTAGATGTTGTAGTTTGGCAAATTAAAAATAAGAAAAAAACTGTCAGCATTGTAATTGATGGCCAGGAAAACCAGACAGTCTCACAGCAAGAGACAGCACAACACCAGGAAGATAAAAATAGTCTCATTTGTTTTGAAGAACAATTCTCGTTAAAAAAGCACTAGTTTTTCAGGTTGAATTTCGATAAAAAACGTTGATGGTCTTGCTGATAACTCGGCATGTTTTTCTTATGACGTTTATTGATTTTTCATAGGTCTCGGAAATGCCTACTTTTAAGAGTAAAACTGATCGATGAAAAAAAAATCTTGAGCCATCTCTGAAGAAATTTGAATATTGCCGTTTTTCGAAAAAAAGAAAAACAATTTCAACGTCTCACAAATCAAAACTGTTCCCTTAATCATTTAATTGTTTCTTGTTTTCATAGTGAATTCGGCGTTTTGGTTTTTTTAAGGGATAAGCGTGAATTTCGTTTCATAATTATAATCATTCTACTTCACGATGGAAATGAGAGAAACAAAAGTTTTCATATAATGTTTTAAGGGACAGAAAATAAATTTTAACTTTATTGCACTTATTGTTACTGAGTTTCTATATTGAGGCAAATGAAGACCATAAAATGCATGCAACTTTTTAATTTTCGATGAAACAAGCGTTCTTTTTGCTTTTTGATTATTTGCAATTGTTGAAGAAAAGCAAGCAGTAATTATTTAATGACTTCAAAAAACTGATTACAAAAACATAGTTAAACTCTACTCCTACATATTCCTCTTCAAGGAATGGGGACAAAAAAATTGCACAATTTTTAACATTGGCATGAGAAACAGTACCGACGAGGAGGGTAATTATATTTTTTTTTGATTTTTTTGGGAACCATCAGTTTGATTGTCAACCAAGAAGAAAAAAAATGTCTGCACTGTACTGATGGTTATGAAAACCAGTCAGTCTCACAGCCAGAACACATAAACCGAGACAGCACACCAGCAGGAAGATAAAAACAGTCTCATTTGTTTTGACTGACAACTGTCGTTAAAATTTACTGGTTTCTAAGTTTGAATTTCGACAAACAAACGGATATCTCCCTCATAACTCGGCAAATTTTCATTATGACATTATATATAATTTTTCACAATGCTCCAAAATCCCATTTTTTTCAGAGAATAGTTGTTCCTTGAGAAAAAAACACTGTTGCTTTCTCCGACGACAATTTCAGAGTGCTGTTTTTCGGGAAAAGACAATTTACAATGACTCTCAGATCAAAACTCTTCCCTATATCATCTTATTTTTTTGTATTCACAGCCCGTTTATCGTTTTTGCTTTCTTTGAAAGACAAGCGTGAATTTCACTTCATAATTATAACCATTCCATTCCCCGATCGGAAATGAGTGAAAGAAAAATTTTCATTTAATTTGTTAAGGCTAAAAAATAACTTTCCTTTTATGGATTTACTGTGACTGATTTCCTATAGTGAGGTGTCTGAAGACCAAAGAATGCAAGCAACCTCTTAATGTATCATGAAAAAAAATGTTCTTTTGCTTTCTGAGTTTACGCATTTGTTGAAGGAAAGCGAATAATTATTATTCATACGTCTTAAAAGCAAATTAAAAAAAATCTTATTTTAAATCCAACCCTCTTATTTCTCCTCCACGTAATGGGATACAAAATTGCTCATCTTTGATGACTTGCTTGAGAAACAGTACCGATGAAAAAAAGAAATATATATAATTTTTCAAATTTTTTTGCAATCCATTGTTTTGAAGAAAAACTTACTTGATCTGCTTGGTACCACGGTTCGCTTTAGATGTTGTAGTTTGGCAAATTAAAAATAGGAAAAAACTGTCAGCATTGTAATTGATGGCCAGGAAAACCAAACGGTCTCACAGCAAGAGACAGCACAACACCAGGAAGATATAAATAGTCTCATTTGTTTTGAAGAACAATTCTCGTTAAAAAAGCACTAGTTTTTCAGGTTGAATTTCGATAAAAAACAATGATGGTCTTGCTAATAACTCGGCATGTTTTTCTTATGACGTTTATTGATTTTTCACAGGTCTCGGAAATGCCTACTTTTAGGACTAAAACTGATCGATGAAAAAAAATAATCTTGAGCCATCTCTGAAGAAATTTGAATATTGCCGTTATTTGGAAGAAAATAAAAACAATTTCAATGTCTCACAAATCAAAACTGTTCCCTTAATCATTTAATTGTTTTTTGTTTTCATAGTGAATTCGGCGTTTTGGCTTTTTTGAGGGATAAGCGTGAATTTCGTTTCATAATTATAATCATTCTACTTCACGATGGAAATGAGAGAAACAAAAGTTTTCATATAATTTTTTAAGGGAGAGAAAAAAAATTTTACCTTTATTGCACTTATTGTTACTGAGTTTCTATATTGAGGCGAATGAAGACCATAAAATGCAAGCAACTTTTTAATTTTCGATGAAACAAGCGTTTTTTTTGCTTTTTGATTATTTGCAATTGTTGAAGAAAAGCAAGCAGTAATTATTTAATGACTTTAAAAAACTGATTAAAAAAACATAGTTAAATTCTCCTCCTACATATTCCTCTTCAAGGAATGGGGACAAAAAAATTGCACAATTTTTAGCATTGGCATGAGAAACAGTACCGACGAGGAGGGTAAATATATTTTTTTTGATTTTTTTTGGTAACCATCAGTTTGATTGTCAACCAAGAAGAAAAAAAATGTCTGCACCGTACTGATGGTTATGAAAACCAGTCAGTCTCACAGCCAGAACACTTGGAAACAGAGACAGCTCACCACCAGGCAGACAAAAATAGTATCATCTGTTTTGGCTGACATCTGTCAGCAAAGAAGAAAAAACAATGTCTCCACTGTACTTGATGGCCATAAAAACCAGTCAGTATTACAACCAGGAAATATGGAACCAGAGAAGGCTCACCACCAGGAAGACAAAAGCAGTCTTATCTGTTTTTACTCACAACTGTCTGCCAAGAAGAAAAAAAATGTCTGCACTGTACTGATGGCCATGAAAACCAGTCAGTCTCACAGCCAGAACACTTGGAAACAGAGACAGCTCACCACCAGGCAGACAAAAATAGTATCATCTGTTTTGGCTGACATCGGTCAGCAAAGAAGAAAAAACAATGTCTCCACTGTTTTTGATGGCCATGAAAACCAGTCAGTCTCACAGCCAGAACACACAGAAACAGCACACCAGCAGAGCAGGAAGATATAAACAGTCTTATTTGTTTTGACTGACAACTGTCGTTAAAAATTACTGGTTTCTAAGATTGAATTTCGACAAACAAACGGATTTCTCGCTGATCACTCGGCAAATTTTCATTATGACATTATATATAATTTATCACAAGGCTCCAAAATCCCATTTTTTGCAGAGAGTAAATGTTCCTTGAGAAAAAAACACTGTTGCTATCTCCGACGAAAATTTCAAACTGCTGTTTTTCGGGAAAAGACAGTTTACAATGACTCTCAGATCAAAACTCTTCCCTATATCGTCTTATTTTTTTGTTTTCATTGCCCGTTTATCCTCTCTTTGCTTTCTTAGAAAAACAAGCGTGAATTTAATTTCATAAATATAACTATTCCACTTCCCGATCGGAAATGAGTGAAAGAAAAATTTTCATATAGTTTGTTAAGGCTAAAGAATAACTTTTCCTTTTATGGATTTAGTGTGACTGATTTCCTATAGTGAGATGTCTGAAGACCCAATTATGCAAGCAACCTCTTAAACTATGATGAACAAAAATGTTCTTTTGCTTTCTGAGTTTGCGCATTGGTTGAAGAAAAGCAAATAATTAAAAATCATACGTCTTAAAAGCAAATTAGAGAAAACCGTAGTGTAAATCCAACCCTCATATTTCTCCTCCAAGTAATGGGATACAGAAATTGCACATCTTTTTTGACTAGCTTGAGAAACAGTACCGATGAAAAAAAGAAGTATATATATATATATATATATATATATATATATATATATATATTATATATATATATATATATATATATATATATAAAATTTTTCAAATTTTTTGCAATCTATTATTTTGAAAAAAAAACTTGCTTGATCTGCTTTGAAAAAAAATAATCTGTAATAAGTTCGACAAAAATGTTGATGGTCTTGCTGATAACTCGGCATGTTTTTATTATGACATTTGTTGATTTTCACAGGTCTCGGAAATGGCTACTTTTTAGAGTAAAACTGATCGATAAAAAAATAATCTGGAGCCGTCTCTGAAGAAACTTGCATATTGCTGTTTTTCGAACAAAAAACAATTTCAACATCTCACAAATCATAACTGTTCTCTTAATCGTTTAATTGTTTTTTGTTTTCATAGTGAATTCGGCGTTTTTGCTTTTTTGAAGGATAAGCGTGATTTTCGTTTCATAAATATAATCATTCTACTTCACGATGGAAATGAGTTAAACAAAAATTGTTATATAATTTTTTAAGGGAGAGAAAATAAATTTTCCAATTTTACTTATTGTTAATGAATTTCTATTTTGAGGCAAATGAAGACCATAAAATGCAATCAACTTTTTAATTTTGGATGAAAAAAGCGTTCTTTTTGTTTTTTTATTATTTGCAATTGTTGAGGAAAAACAAACAATAATTATTCATAGAATTCAAAGAACTGATTACAAAAACATAGTAAATTTCTACTCCTACATATTCTTCTTCAAGGAAAGGCGACAAAAAAATGCACAATTTTTAGCATTGGCATGAGAAGCAGTACCGACGAGGAGGGGAAATATATATTTTTTTAAATCTTTTTTGCGAACCATCAGTTTGAAAACCAAAAGACGTACTTGATCTGTTTAGTAAGACGAGTCACTTTAAATGATATAGCTGAGCAAAGTAAAAATGAAAAAAAAATTGTCTCAAAGATTTTCATTATGACGTTACATAAAATTTTTCACTATGCTCCAAAATCCCTTTTTTTTCAGAGAGTAGCTGTTCCTTGAGAAAAAAACACTGTTGCTTTATGAGACGAAAATTTCAGATTGATGTTTTTTGGGATCTCAGATCAAAAATCTTCCCTATATCATCTTTTTTTGCTTTCATAGCCTGTTTATCTATTTTGCTAAAATAGATAAATATAACCATTGCATAAATATAACCATTCCACTTCCCGATTGGAAATGAGTGAAAGAAAAGTTTTCATATAATTTGTTAAGGCTAAAATATAATTTTTCCTTATGGATTTACTGTGACTGATTTCCTATTGTGAGGTGTCTGAAGACCCAAGAATGCAAGCAACCTCTTAAACTATGATGAACAAAAATGTTCTTTTGCTTTCTGAATTTACGCATTGGTTGATGTAAAGCAAATAGTTATTATTCATAAGTCTTAAAAGCAAATTACGAAACCGTAGTGTAAATCCAACCCGCATATTTCTCCTCCACGTAATGGGATTCAAAAATTGCACATATTTTGTGACTAGCTTGAGAAATAATACCGACGAAAAAAAGAAATATATAAATGTTTCAAAGTTTGTTGCAGTCAATCATTTTGAAAAAAACTTATAAAAGAAATATATAGAATTTTTCAAATTTTTTTGCAATCCATTATTTTGAAGAAAAACTTACTTGATCTGCTTGGTAGCACGGTTTGCTTCAGATGTTGTAGTTGAGCAAAATAAAAATGAAGAGAAAATGTGTTTGCAATGTGCTTGATGGCCATAAAAACCAGTCAGTCTCACAACCGGGATACATGGAAACAGAGACAGCTCAACACCAGGAAGACAAAAGTAGTCTTATCTGTTTTTACTGACAACTGTCAGCCAAGAAGAAAAAACAATGTCTCCACTGTACTTGATGGCCATGAAAACCAGTCAGTCTCACAGCCAGAACACACAGAAACAGCACACCAGCACAGCAGGAAGATATAAACAGTCTCATTTGTTTTGACTGACAACTGTCGTTAAAAAAGTACTGGTTTCTCGGGTTGAAGTTCGACAAAAATATTGATGGTCTTGCTGATAACTCGGCATGTTTTTATTATGACATTTGTTGATTTTCACAGGTCTCGGAAATGGCTACTTTTTAGAGTAAAACTGATCGATAAAAAAATAATCTGGGGCCGTCTCTGAAGAAATTTGCATATTGCTGTTTTTCGGGAAAAAAACAATTTCAACGCCTCACAAATAGAAACTGTTCCATTAATCGTTTAATTTTTTGTTTTCAGAGTGAATTCAGCGTTTTTGCTTTTTTGAAGGATAAGCGTGAATTTTTTTTATAATTATAATCATTCTACTTCACGATGGAAATGAGTGAAACAAAAGTTGTCATATAATTTTTTAGGGGTTAGAATTTATATTTTCCCGTTTTCGCACTTATTGTTACTGAGTTTGTATATTGAGGCAGATAAAGACCATAAAAGGCGATCAAATTTTTGTTTTTCGATGAAAAAAGTGTTCGTTCTGCTTTTTGATTATTTGCAATTGTTGAGGAAAAACAAACAATAATTATTTATTGACTTCAAAGAATTGATCACAAAAACATAGTAAAATTCTACTCCTACATATTCCTCTTCAAGGAAATGGGACGAACAAAAATGCAAAATTTTTAGCATTGGCATGAGAAAGTACCGATGAGGAGGGGAAATATATTATTTTTTGATTTTTTTTAGGAATCATCAGTTTGAAATCCAAAAGACTTACTTAATCTATTTACTAAGACGGGTCACTTTGAATGATATAGCTGAGCAAAGTAAAAGTGAAGAGAAAAAAAAATTTTGTCTCGGCAAATTTTCTTGATGACATTATATATATTTTTTCACAAGGCTCCAAAATTCCATTTTTTTCAGAGAGTAGCTGTTCCATGAGAAAAAAACACTGTTGCTTTCTCTGACGAAAATTTCAGATTGCTTTTTTTTGGGAAAACACAATTTACAATGACTCTCAGATCAAAACTCTTCCCTATATCATCTTAGTTTTTTTGTTTTATAGCCCGTTTATCGACTTTTCTTTCTTTGAAAGACAAGCGTGAATTTCATTTCATAAATGTAACCATTCCAATTCCCGATCGGAAATGAGTGAAAGAAAAGTTTTCATATAATTTGTTTAGGCTAAAAAATAAGATTTCCTTTTATGGATTTACTGTGACTGATTTCCTATAGTGAGGTGTCTGGAGACCAAAGAATGCAAGCAAACTCTTAAAGTATCATGAAAAAAATGTTCTTTTGCTTTCTTTCGCATTGGTTGAAGAAAAGCAAATAATTATTATTCATACGTTTTTAAAGCAAATTAAAAAATAACTTAGTTTAAATCCAACCCCTTTTTTTCTCCTCCACGTAATGGGATACAAAAATTGCACATCTTTTTGACTAGCTTGAGAAATAATACCGATGAAAAAAAGAAATATATTTAATTTTTCAAATTTTTTTTGCAATCCATTATTTTGAAGAAAAACTTACTTGATCTGCTTGGTACCACGGTTCGCTTTAGATGTTGTAGTTGAGCAAAATGAAAATGAAGAAAAAAATTTGTCTGCAATGTGCTTGATGGCCATAAAAACCAGTCAGTCTCACAACCAGGATATATGGAAACAGAGGCAGCTCACCACCAGGAAGACAAAAGTAGTCTTATCTGTTTTTACTGACAACTGTCATTCAAGAAGAAAAAAATGTCTGCACTGTACTGATGGCCATGAAAACCAGTCAGTCTCACAGCCAGAACACTTAGAAACAGAGACAGCACACCACTGGGAAGACAAAAGTAGTCTCATTTGCTATGACTGACAACTATCATTAAAAAAGTACTGGTTTCTCGGGTTGAAGTTCGACAAAAATGTTGATGGTCTTGCTGATAACTCGGCATGTTTTTATTATGACATTTGTTGATTTTCACAGGTCTCGGAAATGCCTACTTTTTAGAGTAAAACTGATCGATAAAAAAATAATCTGGAGCCGTCTCTGAAGAAATTTGCATATTGCTGTTTTTCGGAAAAAAACAATTTCAACGTCTCACAAATCAAAACTGTTTCATTAATCATTTATTTTTTTTTGTTTTCATTGTGAATTCAGCGTTTTTGCTTTTTTGAAGGATAAGCGTGAATTTCGTTTTATAATTATAATCATTCTACTTCACGATGGAAATGAGTGAAACAAAAGTTTTCATTTAATTTTTTAAGGGATAGAAATCAAATTTTCCCGTTTTCGCACTTATTGTTACTGAGTTTCTATATTGAGGCAGATGAAGACCATAAAAGGCAATCAACTTTTTTTTCGATGAAAAAAGCGTTCTTTCTGCTTTTTGATTATTTGCAATTGTTGAGGAAAAACAAACAATAATTTTTCATAGACTTCAAAGAACTGATTACAAAAACATAGTAAAATTCTACTCCTACATATTCCTCTTCAAGGAAAGGGGACAAACAAAAATGCACAAATCTTAGCATTGGCATGAGAAAGTGCCGATGAGGAGGGGAACTATATATTTTTTTTTGATTTTTTTCAGGAATCATCAGTTTGAAATCCAAAAGACTTACTTGATCTATTTAGTAAGACGGGTCACTTTGAATGATATAGCTGAGCAAAGTAAAAATGTAGAAAAAAAATTTTGTCTCGGCAAATTTTCATTATGACATTATATATAATTTTTCACAAGGCTCCAAAATACCATTTTTTCAGAGAGTAGCTGTTCCTCGAGGAAAAAACACTGTTGCTTTCTCTGACGAAAATTTCAATTTGCTGTTTTTCGGGAAAACACAATTTACAATGACTCTCAGATCAAAACTCTTTCCTCTATCATCTTATTTTTTTTGTTTTCATAGCCCGTTTATCGATTTTGCTTTCTTTGAAAGACAAGCGTGAATTTCATTTCATAGATATAACCATTCCACTTCCCGATCGGAAATGAGTGTAAGAAAAGTTTTCAAATAATTTCTTAAGGCTAAAAAATAACACTTCCTTTTATGGATTTACTGTGACTGATTTCCTATAGTGAGGTGTTTGAAGACCCAAGAATGCAAGCGACCTCTTAAACTATGATGAACAAAAATGTTATTTTGCTTTCTGAATTTACGCATTGGTTGATGTAAAGCAAATAATTATTATTCATACTTTGACCAATTCCTAACTTCAATGATTCAGACAGAAAACAGTTTTTTTGTAATATTCTCGCTGAATGTACGATCATTTTACAATAATCTGGCCAAAAAAGATTATCTTGCAAGATTCTGGCAGAAAAATAGTTTTCGTTCAAGATTCTGGAAGAGTGTATGGTTATCTCGCAAGAATGCGGCAGAAAATGGTAATCTTGCATGATTTTGGCAGAAATATTGCAAACTTATGCATAATTTTGCCAGATACTGCCACAACCTTGCAAGATAACTATTCAAAAAATCCAGTGAGGCTATTTGTTTAGAGAAAACTTCAAACGGTTGTCATCAGAAAACAGGTTGTTACGAAATAAAATGGTAACATCACTTAAGAAAATGTTTCAACATGTATGCTGGGTTCTAACTGGACTGGTTCATCCTCTTTTTCATTTTTCCCGGTTTTTGAAACATGTTTCTTTGAATGACAGACAATTGCGTGGCTTTAAGTTTGTGAACAGGATTAACAAAAATTTCACTTTTTGCCGACATAAACATTCTTTTTGGGAATTGAAATAAACTCTTCAGTATAAATTATCACTTCCTTAGATGAAGGTAACACGAATGAGCAATACTTTTCAAAAAAGCCGCGTTTTTAGCAAAAATCTGCCTTTTTTTTCTAAACTTGTTTGTTTAGATAAAATTTTTTTAAATGAATTTTCATAGCCTTGTATCATAGTTTTCTTGACGGGAACGCTACCGTTGACAACTTTAAGCAAACACTCGCAAAAAAAATTAATAAAACTTTTTGGTACCGACTTGGTTTGTTCTTTTGATTTCATGTCCGATGTCTCTAACATTCCCCGCAGCATACACAGCTCTTTCTCTCTCATTACTTAAATTGGTTATAACAGCTTTAGCTGGGGGAAGAAAAAAAACGGATGGTCCTGGTGGAACAATATTGGAGCAGTTACGTAAAACGTCCGATGTTTTTGGATCCAGATCGATCAGTAAATGACCAAAGGGTTGTTTTGTTGCCAGCTTGTAGCTATCTTTCAAAAATTGCGTGTTATTAGGCTGTCGACCAATTAAACAAATCTGTTGAATGTCACGGGGAGATTTAAATAAAATGATGTGTGTTGTATTAAGATCAAAAGTTCGTGACCATTTACTTTGTTGAAACAAATTGTGTTTTACGTAAATTACACTAATGTTTTTGTGACGTCCTGCTGTAGCCAATTTTGAAAACTCTTCGTCATTGAAAATTTCTTTGCATGAATCGTCAAACACCAACAGACAGTTTTGGAGCTCCGATATCAAATCGAAGCTTGAAAATTTGGTAAACTGTATGTTTAATTTTGCCTCTAGTAACCTTAATTTGGGTTGTTCATGTTAGTAGAAATAAAAAAATGAGAAAAACTTTGGAGAAAAAGTGTTTTCGAGTAACATTCTGAAAATAAGCTTTGTTTCTCCACAACATGACGGACCGCAAACGGCCATAAACAACCGGTCAGTTGTTGAAATGATTTTATTCATAAATTTGGGTTGGGAAAAGAGCGTATCCAACTGTACAGGAAGAAAAGAGAAGAAAAATGTAGACTCTTCACATTCCAACTGGAAAAACACAAGTTTTACCAGAGAAACTATTATGAAAAAAATATAATAAAAACTTGTGTAAAATAAACAACTTCTGATCGTGGTATCCTTCAATTACAAACGCTCCATGATCGTGTTTCATGGTGATTATCATCAAACAATAAGTCAGTTATTGCCCCGCCTGTATCTAACTGATCCTCTGTTTTACTCATTTCAAAATAAGTTTTTTAAAAAAGAGGGAAATTCGGTTATTTCATTATATAAAATTCATAAGTTACAAATTGTGAGTTTTGATTATCATTAATAAAAGAAATGGTGTAGTTCGCATTTACTCTGTCAGTTTTGTCTCTGAAAACAATTAACTGTACGCTGTTCTTTTCAATTCTCTTTCTTATTTCAGCTGGAAGGCTCTTATCGTTCAGTGATATCAGAATTGGTACTGCACTCTTGGGCATAGGTAAAGGGGTTAGTTTCAGCTTTCGCGTTTTCTTTTCCAAAGACATGGTACAATTGAAAGTACTCCAAAAGCGAAAGGTATTTCTTTAAGGCTTCAATTTCAGCTCCAGTACAGACATTTTGCTGTTTCCTCAGTACAATTTGACCACGATTTTCAACTTCTTCCTTTTTGACAACTGTAACTGTTAATTGATTTTCATCTGCTATACAACTCTAAACCACTAAATTTTTGGACAAGTTCACTTGAAGTAGAGACGGTGCTGCTTTTTCGGACCGTCAATTCATTCGTTAGCCACAGGTAAAAAAGAGTAGCTTTTTCTCTTGCACAGTGTTTATTTCTTTGTCGCTTAGGACAGCTTAAAACATGTAAAGTACAAATTGGTGTCTCTTGAAAAATTTCAAATGTTCAATTTTTGGACATTGAAAAAATCTCTAACTTGATAAAGTCCTTCCTGAGAAAATTCTGAAGACTTTATGCTATCAGAAATTTGTTGCAAATAACAATATGGATAATCTGCACTCCCCAATTCAAACCATGGAGTTATTTTGACACCCAACTGTATGATCGTCTCTCACTCGAAGACAGATTGTTGAATGAAGTTGGGGGTAAAAATGACACAGTATCGCAATAATTTTTTGTCGAAACAGCTAGTTCTTTGATAATAAAACCAGACTTTTTATGTTGGAAGCCTTCAAAATCAAGACCAACTGGTCGTGACTTCAACATTTCAACAAACTGAATAAATTGCTTTTAAAAGTTTTTACATATAGACAGAAGGCAAGTCCTGTCACGTGACAAAAGTTTTAGTTTGTCACTGGACAGGGTAGGTCATACGAACAGCCCGGCCTTTTTTCACTATATTCAAAAACAAAACATTAAGCATCGTGAAAAATAGCATGTAATCTCAATATTTTGTAAGACTTGAAATACTTGTCCAGAGAAGAATTATCAATACCAATAAGTCCACCATAGAGGTCTCATTTTCATCGCAATATCCCAATCATGGTCAGGAACCAAGTTTTGAGATGTTGCCAAGAAACAAACAAACCTTTAACCGTATTGAGAATAATCCATTTTCAATTCCTTGTAAATTTCGTGAATACCTATCAAGTCAACCGTCGCTAGGGTTGTCATGACGGAAAATGAGTTCAAGGCGGCCTAATCACCTTAATCCCTTTCCGTCTAGGATAACCCTCTGTTATCCCATGTTTAAGTATCGTAGGATAACACCCCCTATCTTGAGACAGTATTTACTTACAACTAACACGCCAATAGAAAATATGTGTTTCATCTGCAATTCTCCCCATACTTAACCTTATGGGAGTCAAGTCACAATTCCGTAGTTAATTTGAGAAAGAAATTGTTAGCTGTTTTTCTCAATAAAGAAACATCACGATAAATTTCCGATAAAACTTAGCGCTTATATAACAGTTTCCTAACAAAATCTATAAGCAAAAACTCTTTTTGAGGAAATACTCATTTTAACACAAAAATAAATGCTAAAAATTGGCACAAATTGAATAAAATTTTTTTGATGTACTTTAACACAACAGTTTGTTGACGAGACAAATTTAATATACTTGAAAAACAAACTTTTGTTTTTAAGTTTCCGGAAAAAGAAAAAAACGTGTATATAATCGCTAATCAAGCCAACAAAAGACGCAAAATAAAGCCATGATGTTTGTTTTTAAAGATTTTGGAATTCTTGAAGCCATTTAAAAAAGCAATATACAGTTGGAAGCTGCTTTTGATCGATAAGTCTTTCTATTTTGATATTTTTTTCAAGGATGTGCAACGCGGATACTAAAATATGTATTTTGCTGACTTTGTGACTAATAATTTCTACGTCTACAGGCAAAGATTACGTTATGTTACTTTGATTATACTTTAGCCTTTTTTAGTCGATTAGGAAATGGAAACGAAGGCATTGTACAGGTTTTTCTAAGTATCTCAAAAACAGCCTACTACAAACTTAGCGATGGTTCTTTATGTCAGTAAGTTTTTCGCAAATAATTGTTAGAGCTACCCCGGTCGAGGTGTCAACACTGAAAAACGCAAGGTTTTGTAAGCTTGGATTTGATTGTGCTGAATTTATGTAAAAACTTTGCTTGATCGTAGATCTTACATTTATTCATCGCTTTCACCGCCAATCTTACATATTTTTGCATTGAATTTAGCGTAGATCTTACGAAGATTTGAGTTGAATTGAGTGTAGATATTTCAAAATTTTGCGTTGAGTTTAGCGTAGATAGTACATAAATTCAACGAAATCACCGCAAATCTTATATAATTTTGCAATTTTAAGCGCATACCTAATTTTGTGTTGAATTGAGCCTAGATCTGACCTAACCTCAACGCGTTCGACCCCCATCTGCCATAATGTTGCGTTGAATTTAGCGATAGATGTTACATAATTTTGCCTCGAATATAGAGTAGATTTGACTTAAATTCATTGCATTCACCGTAAATCTTACATAAATTTGCGTTGTTAAACGCAGATCGTACATTATTTTGCGTTGAAATTAGCGTAGATTTTACATAAATTCAACGCACTCACAGATAAACATAGATCTTATAGGGTTTTTTTTGTTGAATTCATCGTAAATATTACATAGTTTTGCGATGACTTCATCGTAGATAATACATAAATTCAACGCATTCACCACCAATCTTACATAGTTTTGGGTTTTAAGCGTTAATCTTATAGAAATTGGCATTGCATTTAGCGTTGTTAGGTTATTGATTTAGAGCCCCCAAAACTGACCCCAAAAACTTGTCCTAAACTCAGGTATCAAAAGAAAGAAACTGAAAATTTGTCTATAGAATCACAAAACAATGCTAAATGCAGTTAATGAGTAATAAAAAATTGTAAGAACTACGCTTAGAAACACCAAAAAAGTGCAACGTGAAAAGGTGACAATTATGCACGATATCAGTTGTTTGAGTCACATACGGAGAGGTCTACGCGTTAATTTTGTGACAAGTCAACGCTAAATTCAATGCAAAATTATTTATGATCTACGCTTAATTCAACTAAAATTATGTAACATCTACTCTGAATTCAACGCTAAGTTATGTAAAATGAGCATTGACATGTCAGAAAATTCGCCGCTTGTTACTTACATCGTTTTGCGTTGAATGCAATGAAATTATGTCCACAATTCAGCGAAAAAACATGTAAGAAAATTGCGGTGCATTTTCCGACCTGTCGACGCTAGTTGTCGGTTACCTTACGTAATTTGGACCAATTTACCCGGCCTGGGTAACAGAACTAGTTTAACTTGAGTTGAAATGTATACAATTTGTTAGTACATGTACAATACACATTAAATGACATCTACACGAAATTGACATATATACAATATACCTCAATTGACATCAAAGTTCAAAGTTTTCTTACGGATAACTAAATTTGCGCTCAGTATTAATCACTACTCTCCCCCTGCGAGATTGGTTGGTGATATTGCAACATTCGGGCAGATTATTCAAGAAATTGTAATAACGCAATTTCAGTCAGAAAAATTGTTATCTTGCAATATCTGCCAGTAAAATGATTATTTTGCAAGATACTTCTTTTGACCTTTTTTAATCAAATTAATTGAAACTCTGTAGTCAGCTTTCATTTTTTTTCTTATTTTTAAAAAAATTTTCTGCTTCCTTAAAAATGAAAAAAAAACTTACTGCCACTTAAAAAGCAGTACTTTCTTCCACTTTTCTCCACTCAATGCACCTCTCACTTTAAAACCGGTTATCAGAGTGAAACTGCTACTAAATATTTTATCTTCGGATCTTCAGTTGGTACTTGACTATTTTTTATGACTTTGACAGATCCAACCCGCATATTTCTCATCCACGTAACGGGATACAAAAATTGCACCTCTTTTGTGACTATCTTGAGAAACAATACCGATGAAAAAAAGAAATATATAAATTTTTTCAAGATAATTTGCAATCAATTATTTTGAAAAAAACTTACTTGATCTGCTTTGTACCACTGTTCGCTTTAGATGTTGTAGTTGAGCAAAATAAAAATGAAAAGAAAAAATTGTCTGCAATGTGCTTGATGGCCATAAAAACCAGTCAGTCTCAAAACCAGGAGACATGGAAACAGAGACCACCACCAGGAAGTTAAAAGTAGTCTTATCCGTTTTCACTGACAACTGTCAGCCAAGAAGAAAAAAATGTCTGCACTGTACTGATGGCCATGAAAACCAGTCAGTCTCACAGCCAGAACACTTGCAAACAGAGACAGCACACCACCAGGAAGACAAAAACAGTCTCATTTGTTATGACTGACAACTATCATTAAAAAAGTACTGGCTTCTCGGGTTGAAATTCGACAAAAATGTTGATGGTCTTGCTGATAACTCGGCATGTTTTTATTTCAACATTTGTTGATTTTTCACAGGTATCAGAAATGTCTACTTTTAAGAGTAAAACTGATCGATAAAAAAATAATCTAGAGCCGTCTATAAAGAAATTTGCGTTTTGCTGTTTTTCGGAAAAAAAACAATTTCAACGTCTCACAAATCGAAACTGTTCACTTAATCATTTAATTTTTTTTGTTCTCATAGTGAATTCGGCGTTTTTGTTTTTTTGAAGGATAAGCGTGAATTTCGTTTCATAAATATAATCAATCTACTTCACGATGGAAATGAGTGAAACAAAAGTTTTCATATAATTTATAAGGGATAGAAAATATATTTTCCCGTTTTTGCACTTATTGTTACTGAGTTTCTATATTGAGGCAAATGAAGACCATAAAATGGAATCAACTTTTTAATTTTCGATGAAAAAAGCGTTCTTTTTGCTTTTTGAATATTTGCAATTGTTGAGGAAAAACAAACAATAATTATTCATAGGCTTCAAAGAACTGATTACAAAAACATAGTAAAATTCTGCTCTTACATCTTCCTCTTCAAGGAAAGGGGACAAAAAATTGCACATTTTTTAGCATTGGCAAGAGAAAGTACCGATGAGGATGGGAAGTATTTAATTTTTTGGTTTTTTTAGGAATCATCAGTTTGAAATCCAAAAGACTTACTTGGTCTGTTTAGTAAGACGGGTCACTTTAGATGATATGGCTGAGCAAATTAAAAATGAAGAAAAAAACTTTGCCTGCTTTGTACTTGATGGCCATGAAAACCAGTCTCATAACTAGAACACATGGACACAGAGACAACATACCACAAGAAACCCAAAAATAGTCTCATTTGTTTTGACTGACAACTCAGCAGCAAGAAAATACTAGTTTCTCAGCTCAAAATTCGAAAAACAAATGAATGGTCTTGCTGATAACTCGTCAAGATCTTAATAGAGATTATATCTAAAATTTCACAGGGCTCAACAATTCCAAATTTTTAGAGAGAGTAGCTGATTGATGAGAAAATTAATTTGGAGGATTCTCTTGCAAAACTTTCTTACTGCTGTTTTTCGAAAAAAAATCGATATAAAATGTCTCACAAGTCAAAATTGTTCTCTTGGCCATTTTATATATTTTTTTCATAGCCAGTTCATCTTTCTGCTTTTTTGAAGAACAAATGTGTTTTTCTTTTCTTAATTTTAACCTTTCTACTTCTCTATTGAAATGAGTGAATGAAAAGTTTTCTTATAAATTTTTAAGGCTAAAAGAAAAAATTTCCCTCTTTTGTATTTACTGTGACTGAGTCACTGTAATAAGGCATCTGACGACCAGTGAATGCAAATAGCCGATTAAACTATGATGAAAAAGTATTCTTTCTTTCTTCGATTTAACGCATCGGTTAAAGAAAAATAATTAATAATTATTCATAGGTCTTAACAAACATATTAAAAATTGTAGTGTAAATCAACTCCCATATATTTTACCTCCAGGTAATGAGATGAAACAATCGTACAACTTTTAGCACTAGCTTGAGAAACAGCACCCATGAAATAAAGAAATGTAACAATTTTCAATGTTTTTCGCAATTCATCATTTTGAAAATAAAAACATAGTTGGTCGTTTTGGTACCACGGGTCACCTGAGAAGTTGTAGTTGAGCAAAATAAAAAGGAAAAAAATGGCAGCACTGCAATTGATGGCTATTAGAATTAATTAATCTCAGAGTTAGAGTACATGTATATAACGACATCACACCACCACGAAGACAAAAATAGTCTCATTTGTTTTGACTGCGAACTTTCAGAAAAAAAGTACTGGTGTCTCAGCTTGAAGTTTGACAAACAATTGGATGAACTTGCAGATAACTCGCAATATTTTATTGTGACATTTTATCTAATTTTTCACAGGGCTCAGAAATCCCAGCTTTTAAGAAAGTACGTGATCAATTAGAAAAATCTCTGAAGGCTTCTCTAAAAAAATTAGTGTTTTGTTGTGTTTAGAAAAAAAAACGATTTACAACGACTCACAAATAAAAAGTGTTCTCTTAATCATTTAGTTTTTGTTTTTTGTTTGGTAGCAATCCATCAGTTTGAAAACAAAAACTTACTTGATCTATTTGTTACCACGGATCGCTTTAGATGTTGTAGTTGAGCAAAAAAAATGAAGAGAAAAATTTGTATGCAATATGCTTGATGGCCATAAAAACCAGTCAGTCTCACAACCAGGATACATGGAAACAGAGACAGCTCACCACCAGGAGGACAAAAATAGTCTTATCTGTTTTTACTGACAACTGTCAGCCAAGAAAAAAATTTTCTGCACTGTACTGATGGCCATGAAAACCAGCCAGTCTCACAGCCAGAACACTTGGATACAGAGACAGCACACCACCAGGAAGACAAAAATAGTCTCATATTTTATGACTGACAACTATCAATAAAAAAGTACTGGTTTCTCGGGTTGAAGTTCGACAAAAATGTTGATGGTCTTGCTGATAACTCGGCAAGTTTTTATTATGACATTGAATTTTATTTTTCACAGGTCTCGTAATTCCCTACTTTTATTAATGTAACTGATCGATGAAAAGAAATAATCTGGAGCCGTCTCTGAAGAAATTTGTATTTTGCTGTTTTTCGAAAAAAAAATACAATTTTCAACGTCTCACAAATCAAAACTGTTCCCTTAATCATTTAATTTTTGTTTTTTTTTGTTTTCATAGCGAATTTAGCGTATTTGCTTTGTTGAAGGATAAGCGTGAATTTCGTTTTATAAATATAATCATTCTACTTCACGATGGAAATGAGTGAAACAAAAGTTTTCATATAATTTTTTAAGGCTAGAAAATAATTTTCCCTTTTTCGCATTTACTGTGACTGAGTTCCTATAGTGATGTGTAAGAAGAACAGATAATGCAAGCGGCCTTTTAAACTATGTTGAAAAAACGTTCTTGTTTTCTTTTCTTATTTTTAATCATTCTACTTCACAATGGAATTGAAGGAAAGAAAAGTTCTTTATCTTTAACGATCATTTTTTAATTTAAACATTTTTCTATGTGCAGAAAGAGGCATTGCAAACGCAGGCAGGCATTGACAGTTTTAAAAACAAATTGAAGTTACAAAAAATCCTTTTTACCAGAACTACTTTGCGTTCCTCAATGTAGTCGGTTTTTTTTGGCCATTGAGGTGAAGGTTTTCTGATGAATGAGTATCGAAATAACGTCTTGAGCTACATAAAAAATTTGAGAAAATAAAACCATTAGATGTAATCAAATGAAAAAAAAATAAATAATGGTAACACTGAATTTTGAGTTTTTGTAAGAAAAATTCTTGACGTAAAATGCACATCAGTTTTGGACATTGCAATTGGAAGCCTAAACTCTGAAGTAGAATAAATTGATAGTAAAAAAAATATAAGTAGAGTTGATACTGACAGCAAATAACTAACTATAATTACCGGGATTTGTCTTTTCCTTACTACAGAAAAAATTGAAATTTGAGTGGTCAGAGTAAAAGATTTACAATTATTTTTCCCAGAAGAAAAACCATTGTCCATAAACTTTGATGAAATTTTGATCGGATAATTTTGTTTGATAGAACAAAAATTTAAGAAGTTCATACATCACTAGAACTACTTTGCTCTCCTCAATAATGAAAAACACATTAAAATTTTTTTCCAGCAGTCGAAAGTTAAATTTTTGCTCTTAAGATGAGACTCTTCTGATGAATGCGTATCAAAATAACGTCATGAGCTTGTGTTATCGGGTTTATATATAGATATAGATGCTATAGCTTAAATATAGATGCTATCGGGTTAGCACTAACAATAACGTCTAGTGCAATTTGATGAACAATTGGGACCAGAAAAAAGACATTCTGTCTTTTCATTGCAACTGGCGGTCAAAAGTTTGCTGAAAAAATTGGGGTTCTTCTGGCCGTTGAGGCGAAAACTTTTCTTATGAATGCGAATCGAGAAAACGTCAGGAGGTTAATAAAAAATGGAAAAACAACAACAATAGATAAAATCTAATTACAACTATTTTTCGTTAACAATGCGTACTGTGAAATTTTTAAAAGAGGTCAGAGAATTATAATGAAAAGTTTGAGTTCGAAAAACTTACTTCGATGTTTCTTTGATATTAGCTTCGTAATTTTTCCTCAAAGAAAATTTCCACGAACGTTATTTGGAAATTCTATGTAAATTCTCCAGTTTCTGCTTATTCGTTCAGCCATTTTCTCCGGCCGTTTTCAATTCTCTTGGTTTTTCTGAAGTTCATTTTTTCAGAAATACTTTGGTTCACAAGGTAAGCAATGAAAGCTAAATATTCTCTTTCACTCTGAAGTTACAATTGGGTTTTTGAGGTCAAATATTTTGTCGCATGCGGTTAAAAAACGTAGGAATATGCAAACAGCTCAATCATATATACATGCATAAATAAGCAAGCAATTAACTTAACAATCAAATTTACGTACATATGCGACCAAATTTAACCACAAACACAAAAAATAAGCACACAAGCAAAAACCATGAATGTTCGTATGCAAACATATATAAATAATCTCTACACATAAACATATAGTCAAGCAAAAACAAAACAATTATATACATAAATAAGAGTAAGCTTAGGTATAAAAACAAACATACATAAATACATGATTATATACGTGAAAACACACAAAAAAAACCTTCTTTTCTTCCTTTTCATTCAATCGCTGATTCACACAAAATCAACAACCAACTTACAAACGTGCACGCAAAAATACGTACCTGTAAAGATAGAAAAATACGTAATTACAACTGCATACAGAAAAAAAACATGTTTTTTTTCTGAATTATGTCGAAAACAAAAATGTTTTCGACATCATGCTGCTTAGCTGAAAAATTTATGTCGAGAAAAATTTCTTCTGACTGTTCTTTCGCGCAAACTATATTTCAGACAAATTTATAATCCTTATTATTTTGCCCTCCTTTTGATCAGTTGAACAACATAGACTTAACCAGAACCACTTTTTGAGTGATCTTTCTTAGCTCATATTCTATTAGACACAGTTTTAGATCCTAATTTTTTCCAAAATTTTTTTAAAATTTGAATTTCTTAACTAATTTAAAACCTATAATTTACAAGTGAAAAAAAAAGAAGCCAACAATAAATTCTATTTGAACGTTTTTTCATAGTCCAAAATCCACTTCAGGTAATTTTATGACGTGACTTTCAACTTCTAGATATATTTTATTGATTCAACCCAAATGCTGCGCATGTGAAAAAGTGAATTCGACAAGACAATCAATTTCGAGTGCTCTTTTAACCAGAAAATCCATTTCAAAAAATTTTAGAACTTCAAAAGATTTTGAACGTTTGAGGCCTTTGATCTATATGATGAGAAATATTCATTATTTCTACTTAAAAGCTATAGTTAGATTCTAAGAGCTCATGAGTGTAATTTCTTGCTCTGCAGTATGTAGTAATCATTCCAACAAATGGAAGCTGCCAATTAACTGTAGGGCGGAGGTTAGGAATCCACAAACCTACAATGACTTCAACCCCTTAAAAACCAATTTTTCTCTAAGTGAAACGAAGATTTTTATTTGAGTTTCACATGTCAACTTAAATGTCAGAGTTTTTCCTGGAATCGTGCAGCTTAACCAAAAAACTTGGTTTCAATTAGAAAACAATCAGTTTTTCGGTGTCAAAAGTTTTTGTAAGGGGAGTCCCAACACCCCTTCTCCCTGTAGTCATTTGGCAGATTATCTTACTACTGTGGTTCATATTTCCTTTTTTGTTCTCGTAGCAGCTTTACATTGGCGGTAAAATTTTGTCTACAAAAATTAACATTGTTTTGAGATAGAAGAAGAAGTAAAAGCTGCAATATTTCTAATAAAAATCATTTTAAATTAGTTATATGTTTACAACTGTGCTTAGATGCGAAGAAAACAAACCATTATCTAATTTCCGCAAATATAGAAGTAAAAAAACCTACCCACATTTTATTTAAAAAAATGGGCATTCGGGTTAACTTGAATTTGTTAAGACCTGTTGTTGAGCAAAAAAATAAAAGAAGAGAATAATTAAATTGTATCAAAAATTACACAAAGTATATGTGCGAATATTTGCAGTGTCCGAGTTAGAATTACATATGGAATGTAAATTTTTTAAAAAGGCTTTAATCTTATCAAAAAAGCTGTTAAACGTATTTTTTCGTGCGGCAGCTTCAAAAGCAAATAAGAAGTCTACTGGAAAATATAATTGCGATTTGCGACTCTGATTGCTGCGAACAAAATTATTGAGCAGAATGAGTTATTCAGGACTTCACCTGATAGCCATGCAAATTAATTATAGAAGATTACAAGCATCTTTTTAAACCGTGACTCAAAGTTCTTTCCTTTACAGATTGATTTTACTCATTCGTTGAAGTAAAACAAATAATAGCTATTCGTAGATCTGAAAAAATACAAACCACTACTGTACGTTGATACCAACAAATTTGTCCTCCTTTTGATGGGATAAAATTTCGCACATTAATTAGGACTAACTCTTAAAAAAGTACCACTTAAAAAAGAAAGTTTCGTTTTTCAAAATTTTAAAAATTTTGTCATTATGAAAAAAACTAACTCGACCTTTTGGTAACAAGGGTTCGCGTGAAATTGAGCAGAAAAAACTGAAGAAGAAATTTTTTGTCAGAACTGCACTCAATGGCCATGAAAACCAGCCAATCTTACAGCTAGAACAAATGGATGCAGACACATCAAAATATCATGAAAAATAGTCTTATTGGTTCTGACTGACAACTCTCAGCTAAAATTTACTGGTTTCTCGGCCTGAATTTTGATAAAAATTGAATAGTCTTGCTGATATCTCGGCAAGTCTTCTATAAAACAACACTTCTAACCTTTCACAGGCTTCCAAAAGCACGACTTTTAGAAAAATAGCTGATATCTGAGAAAAATCGCCGTTTCAACCCCTATTTTTCCCAAGTGAAAAACAGTGAAAGAACAAAAAATTACATTTGAACGTTTTTTTTTCATAGCCCAAAATCCACTTCAGGCATTTTTATGACCTGATTTTCTGCTTCTAGAATTTTTTAAAGAAATTTTTCAATGATTCAACCCCAATACTGCGCATGTGGAAGAGTGAAGTCGACAAAAAAACAATTTCGAGTGCTCTTTCAATCATTTTATACAATTTTAGAACTTCAAAAGATTTTGAATGTTTGAGGCCTTTGATCTATATAAGGAGAAAAATTCATTATTTCTACTAAAATGCTATAGTTAGACTCTAAAAACTCATGAGTGTAATTTTTTGCTCTGCAGTATGCAGTAATCATTCCAACAATTGGAAGCCGCCATTTAACTGTAGGCCGGAGGTTAGGACTCCACAATCCTACAATGATTTCAACCACTGAAAATCTGATTTTTGTCTAAATGAAACCAAGACCTTTGTTAGAGTTTCAACAGTCAACTTAACCGTCAGGATTTTTCCTGGAATCGTGCAACTTAACCAAAAAACTTGGTTTCAATTAGAAAAGAATCTGTTTTTCGGTGTCAAAAGCTTTTCTAAGGGGAGTCCCAAGACCCCTCCTCCTGTAGCCATTTGGCAAATAATCTTACTGCAACAAACATTTGTGCAAATATTATTAGTGTCCGAATCCGAAGCACATATGGAATGTAAGTTTTTTCAATACGTGCATTAATATTATTAAAAAAATCTATTAAGCTTAATTTTTCGTGCGGTGGCTCCAAAAGCAATTAAAAAGTCTACCGGAAAAAATAATTGCGATTTGAGACTCTGCTTGCTTTGAACAATATTAATAAGCAGAATAAACATTTTTTCCAGGCCTTGATAGCAATGCAAATTAATGACAAGAGATTGCAAGCAGCTTTTTAAACTATGACGAAAAAGCCATTACTTGGCCGTCTGATTTGTCTCATTCGTTGAAGTAAAACAAATATTAGCTGTTCCTAGGTCTGAAAAATTACATACAAACCAGTACTATACATTGATACCAACATATTTGTCCTCCATGTAATGGGATAGAAAATTTTCACAATATTGAGGTCTAGCTCCAGAAAAGGTGCCCCATAAAAAAGTATTATTTTTCAATGTTTTTTCATTTTGTCATTATGAAAAAATCTAACTTGACCTTTTGGTAACACCTTTTGCTCGAGCGGAATCTTGTGATTGGGCAGAAAAAAATGAGGAGGAAAATTTTTGTCAGCACTGCACTTAATAGCCATGAAAACCAGTCAATCTCACAGCTAGAGCTCATAGAGACATCAAAATAACAGGAAGAGAAAAATAGTCCCATTGGCTTTGACTGACAACTGTCAGCTGAAATGTACTGGTTTCTCAGCCTGAATTTTAATAAACGAATGAATAGTCTTGCTGATATCCTGGCGAGTTTTCAATAAAAAAACACATCTAATCTTTCACAGGGCTCCCAAAAGCACAACATTTAGGAAAGTCGCCGATCTCTGAGAAATAGCTCTGGATGCTTCTCTGACGAAAATTGCAGGGTGACGTTATTTGGAAAAAATGGATGTGCAATGGCTCAAAACTTTTTAACCCGTTTTTACAGCCCGTTTGAGCTCTATTTTGCGCTCCGCAAGGAGAAAAAAACACATATAAAATTTTTTTCCAACAGTCGAAAATTACCTTTTGGCCCATGAGGTGAGCTTTTTCTGATCAATTGGTATCAAAATTTTAACTTAAAAAACCGTGACGTAAGAAAACGAATATTAACTGCAGCCATTGTAATTGGATGACTAAATTTTGAAGAAGAAAAAATCAATACCAAAAATCAAATTTGAGAGTACAGTTGATACTAACACCAAATAACTAAAAACAAATATTGAGATAAACTTTGAAGAAATTTTGGATCGGATAATTTTGTTTGAGAGAACAAAAATTTAAAAAGTACATTAATCACTAGAACTATTTTGCGCTCCACAATGAAGAAAGCAACACATATAAAAGGTTTTCCAGCAGTCGAAATCTACATTTTGGCTCATGAGGTGAGTTTTTTTTTGATCAATTGGTATCAAAATTTTGTCATGAGCTCCAATCAAGTTTTGAAAAAATTAAAACATTAGATGTAATCAAATGGAGAAAAAAATTTTAAATAATTTTATTTCTAATTTTCAAAAGAATTTTCAAAAAAGATTTTGCAAGCAAAAACCGTGACGTAAGAAAATGAATATTAACTGCAGCCATTGTAATTGGATGACTAAGTTTCGAAGAAGAATATATCAATACTAAAAATCAAATTTGAGAGTACAGGTGATACTAACACCAAATAAATAAATACAAATATCAGAGATTCATTTTTTATTACTACAGAAAAAGCTGAAATTTGTGAAGTCTGAGTAAAAGATAAACAATTGAATTTTTCACTACAAAAACAAACCGTTGTCCATAAAAACTTTGAGAAAAATCTGGATCTGACAATTTTGTTTGATAGAACAAAAATTTAAAAAGTACATTAATCACAAGTACTATTTTGCTCTCCACAATGAAGAAAACACATATATAAATATATATATAATTATATATATATATATATATATATATATATATATATATAAAATCTCAAGCAGTCAAAAATTATGTTTTGGCCATTTAGGTGAGAAATTTCTGATGAATGCGTATCAAAATAATATCATGAGCTCCATAAAGAAATTCAAAAGTTCAAAACAATTGGATGTAATCATATGAAAAAAATGTAAATATTGGGAATTCTCTATTTGTTAAAAAGAAGAACAAGTTTTAATATTAAAAAACCGTATCATAAAATACACATTAAAAGAGCCATTATTATGCAAGGGCTAAACTTTGAAGGAAAATGAACTGAAAAAAGAAACAAAATTATGAGTACAGTTGATACTAAAACCAAATAACTAAACACAAATGCTGAGAATCGTTTCTATCGTTTTTTCTTTACTTCAAAAAGTGCTGAAGTTTGAGATGCCAGAGTAGAATTTATACAATTGATTTTCCCCAGAAAAATTTGCCCATAGAGCCTGGTGAAATTGTGATTGATTAATTTTTTTAGACAGAACAAAGAAATCAAAATTCATCTAGTACTAGAACTGCTTTGCTCCTCTCAAGAAAGATAAAACAAATTTAAAAAATTTTCTCCAGTAGTCAAAAAAAATATTTTTGCTCTTGAGACGAGACTCATCTGATGAAAGTTTATCAAAAAAACGTCATGAACTCCATAAAACATTTGAAAGTTCATAACAAATGGATATAATTGTTGGCGCCGCTTCAAATCAGCAACAGGAGCCTTCAGACAACTGGAAATCAAGTTTGAAACTAAAAAAGATTATTTACTTTAATCCAACTGTTTGAATAGTTTAAATCTAATTATTTAAAATTACATGCAAACCAGTACTGTACATTGATACCAACATATTTTTCCTGCATCTATTGGGATAAAAAATTTGCAAAATATTGAGGACTAGCTCCAGAAAAGGTGCTACATAAAAAATTAAAGTATTGTTTTTCAATGTTTTTTCACTTTGTCATTATGGAATAAAACTAACTTGACCTTTTGGTAACACGTGCTTGAGCGACATCTTGTGATTGGGCAGAAAAAATTGAGGAGGAAACTTTTTGTCAGCACTGCACTTTATAGCCATGAAAACCAGTCAATCTCAGAGCTAGAGCTCATAGAGACATCAAAAAAACAGGAAGAGAAAAATAGTCCCATTGGCTTTGACTGACAACTGTTAGCTGAAATGTACTGGTTTCTCGGCCTGAATTTCAATAAACAAATGAATAGACTTAGTGATATCCCGGCAAGATTTCAATAAAACAACACATCTAATCCTTCAAAGGGCTCCCAAAAGCACAACATTTAGGAAGGTCGCCGATTTCTGAGAAATATCTCTGGATGCTTCTCTGACAAAAATTGCTGGGTGACGTTAGTTGGAAAAAATGGATGTGCATTGGCTCACAACTTTTTAACCCCTTTTTACAGCCCGTTTGAGCTCTATTTTGCCCTCGGCAAGGATAAAAATCACATATGAAAATTTTTTCCAACAGTCGAAAATTACCTTTTTGGCCCATGAAGTGAGCTTTTTCTGATCAATTGGTATCAAAATTTTGTCATAAGCTCCACACAATTTTTGAAAAATTCAAAACATTAGATGTAATCAAATGAAGAAAAAAATTTTAAATAATTATATTTGTAATATTAAAAAGAATTTGGAGATTTTGCAAGGAAAAACCGTGACGTAAGAGAAAGATTATTAACTGCAGCCATTGTAATTGGATGGCTAAATTTTGAAGTAGAATAAATCAATACTAACAATCAAATTTAAGAGTACAGTTGATACTAACACCAAATAACTAAATACAAAATTGAGATTCATTTTTTATTACTACAGAAAAAGCTGAAATTTGAGAAGTCTGAGTAAAAGATAAACAATTGAGTTTTTCACCAGAAACAAAACCATTGTCCATAAACTTTCAGGAAATTTTGGATCGGATAATTTTGTTTGATAGAACAAAAATTTAAAAAGTACATTAATCACTAGAACTATTTTGCGCCCCACAATGAAGAAACATATATATAAAAAAACTTCAGCAGTCAAAAAAATTTGTTTTGGCCAATTAGGTGAGAAAATTCTGATGAATGAGTATCAAAATAACATCATGAGCTCCATGAAGAACTTTAAATGTTCAAAACAATTGGATGTAATCATATGAAAAAAACTGTATATATTTGGAACTCTCTATGTTTAAAAATAAGAACAATTTTTTTAATTAAAAAACCGTATCATAAATTACACATTAAAAGAGCCATGGTTATGTAAGGGCTAAACTTTGAAGTAGAATAAATTGAAAAAAAAACAAATTTACGAGTACTGTTGATACTAACACCAAATAACTAAATACAAATGCTGAGAATCGTTTTTATTGTTTTTTCTTTACTGCAGAAAATGCTGAAGTTTAATATGCCAGAGTAGAATTTATACAATTGATTTTCCCAGAGAAATGCCATTGCCCGTAGACTTTGGTGAAATTGTGATCGAATAATTTTGTTTGACAGAACAAAAAACTCAAAATTCATTTATTACTAGAACTACTTTGCTCCTCTTAAGAAAGATCAAACACATAAAAAAATTTCTCCAGCAGTCAAAAATGTATTTTCGCTCTTGAGATAAGTTTATTCTGATGAAAGCATGTCAAAATAACGTCATGAACTCCATAAAAAATTTGAACGTTCATAACAATTGGATAAAATTGTTGGCGCCGCTTCAAATAAGCAACAGGAGCCTTCAGACAGCTAGAAATCAAGTTTGAAACTAAAAAAAGATGTATCAATGTAATTCAATTGTTTGAATAGTGCAACCATTTTGTATTTAAAACCGTTAGAACATGTTACCAAGAGCAGTTAAAATTTGATTCTTTAACAGCTTTGATCTTTTTGCTAAAATTTGCTAGATCCTAAGTTCTTGCAAGTTTTAAATTAGTTAAGCTTTTATGACGCAATGTTTGCAAGATTACTAAAACTGACTGAATTCTGACAAACTTTAACACGAGTTTGGACATAGAGATTGATTAATCTTCAATCAAAAAAATTAAAGATACAGTCCTTTATTACGTCCCAGCGACTATTTGTTTTGATGAGATTTTTAGTCAATTGAACCCTTTGAGAAACCAGGCCGGCGACAACCAGGCTGCGATTGTCGGTTTCACTGAGAATCTCTTATCAGCCGCAATATTTGATTCGCCGACTCTGAAAACAACACGAACAGCAACGATCTTCAGTTCAGTTTGTTGGACCAGAACAAAATCTAACTGTGGCTGGAAAGAGCACCGATAAACATTGGAAAACAAATGACTGCAAGGATTTAGGTCAGCTCAAAAGAATAGAAAGTGAGCTGGTTGAATTTTATAAAAGATTTGACAGAACCTGGCTGATGTGGAAAATCCTTTGATTAAAAACAAAACAGCGTCTTGGAAACTTACGGTGAACCCGAGGAAAACAGACAACAACAGAAGCAACTCCTGAAGTCTAAATGTTTGGAGAGTTTTAATGCCGACACCGAAGAAAGTTGTGTGAAAAAAAACAAGAATTTCAAATGGTTAGTTGAACAAATACAAAAACTGGAAAAATTGAACTATGTCGCAACGAAATTGTTTACTTTTGGAAAGACACACTGTGACTGCACCAATTGCGTCTAAATCGCGAATTCCTTAATGCTGAAGCATCAGTTTTGAAAGAAGTGTTAATAGCAGAGAATCTAAATGACTCTCTGAAGCAAGCATTTTGTAACAAAATGGAACAACTTTTACAGAAGCTGGACACAAAACAATCAGAATTTATTCAACTTTTGAAACCAGACGTTGGAGTTGAAGATTTTCAGAAGCTCAGTGATAACAGAAGTAGATACCAACCTCTGTAAAACAGTACTGCCAGACTGCAGAGAGTGGAAATCAGACATGTTTAGTGTCGTCAACATCTGCTGGTTATAAAGACCCAAACGAGACTGTAATTGATACAGGAAATGGAGCAATAGAAAACGATGAACAGAACGTTGAGCTCTCTTCCAGGTTTTTTTGCTACAAACTTAAGCAGAAAACAACCCAGTATCGCCAAACTTCTATCACCGAGAAGGTGACAGATTGACAAAATGGAGCTCGAAAACCTAAGAGCTAAGAAAGAAATAAAGCAACGGCTGCGAGGATGGAGTCTGTTGGAGTCAGAGCGGGAGCGTGATGAAACAAAACTTCGTCGTCCGCAAGAAAAATTACGTTTACAGCAACAAAAGCAACAACGACAACAACAACAACAAAAACAACAACAAGAACAAGAATTATGTCTAGAATTGCAACAACAGGAAGGCGAACTACGTCTGAGACAGCACGAGCGAGCCCTTGAAATTGAAAGAATTTTGAAGACGACGAAGATTAAAAGCGCATGGAAATTGAACTGACAAAAGGAGGTAAAAGAGCATCCGGTACCGCAGACGACTTGGAAACTGTTGGATCAAGACACAAGCTAGAATGAACGGCTAACTGGGCAAATTCAGTTGCGCAACAATCTAGCCGACTTTTCTCTCGATTTGATTTTATTGACAATCCCAAGAACTTCAAACAAGACAGGGGTGAGAAATGTTTCAGCGCCTACCCAAAAACCACCCCGTTGTTCCAACTGGATGCAGAATTTCTCAAGATTCGAGTATTTTCAAGAAACCCCTAAATCAATTAGGGTGACAACCACAAATGCAGCTACCCAAGACAACGTTCCAGCAGCAAGGAACGTCTGCATTCTGGAAACAGTCAGAGAAGCCAGAGTCCCAAGCACAACGCACAACCGATTAATGAACAGCCAAAACCAAACAACAGTGAGCCAAGCTACCCCAAAAATTATTTACCAGCCGATTGGTGATCCGACAGGGTTACCAAAATTCAAGCTAGCGGAGTTCTCAGGCAATTCGTTGGAGTAGCCAGAGCGGACAGAGCTCTTTGATGTCATTGTGCTTCAAAAGTGGCTAAGCGATACTAAAAAGATGCACTATCTGATTTTTAGCCTCACGGATCAAGAAAAAATGGCAATGTCTGGATTGAGTTTCAGCTCACAGGCATATTAAAAAGCATCGGACATTCTGCGCAAAAGGCTTGACAGACCGGGAGTCCTTTTTGAATCTCAATTTAAGAGGATATACACCCAACCCCCAGTTGGACACGATAACTCCAGTATCTTTGTTCGCTTTTCAAACATAGTCACACACACGATTAACGTTTTGACGCGGCTTGGTCTTCAGCCTGACCTAGAATCGGAGAGAATTCTGAGCTCAGCAACCAAAAAAAATTGTACCTCAACACGAATAGCAGTGGCTGCGACACCTACGGGATCATCGACTACTGGCAGCAAATTTGATTGTATTCAAAAACTGGTTAGAATCACAGCTTTCATACATGAAGAACTGTTAGCAGAGAAAAAGTCCAAGTTTCAATGCAGCGAAAAACCAAAAACAAGTAAATTTGCATCCAATGCTGATGGTTCTAAAAAGACGGACAGCACGCCATCTGGATTTGCGAGAAATTTAGGTCAAAGAAGCTGAATGAACAACAAGAAAATGTGCAGAAGTTCAGAATGTGTTTCAATTGCCTGAGACCTGGTCATCGGTCAAAGGATTGCAAAAGCAAAAAGCAGAACTTGCAGTGAGCCCAATTGTGAAGTGCAACACAGCAAGTGACTTCTCAAGGACGGAGGCTACAACAGATTCCTCAGATGCTACGACAGCAGTGGCAACAAGGATCACAATAGGAAGACTTCATGTAGTGCGCAAAAAACTGGTGTATGGAAACGACAGCTTGAGCGCACTGGCAATGTGTGATACAAGATCCTCATTTTAATTCGTGGACAAGTTGATCATATCTGCACTGCACCTGCAAGGCCAAAAAACGTTTTTTTTTCGATTGCAGGAATCCACGGTTCACGAGACATGAAAACGGAAATAGTGCCGATAGCGGATCATCACACGAGAAGTATCGACCATTGACAACAGTGCCATTTTATGTTCATGTGAAACTGCGGATGGTTGACTAGATTGTAGATCTGCAAGGGTTAATAGATCGCTTCCCACATTTGAGGAACTTGCCAAACCAGAGCTACAATCTAAAAGAAGTTCAAGTAATCATTTGACCAGACTATTTGGACATCCGGCACCCATTAGATTTCAAGAAGTCAAACGATGAAATTGCACAATTAGCAATGGAATCGAAAATAGGATGGAACTTAAATAATCGCCTACCAGCGAAGCAAGCAGCAACTCTTGCTACAACAGCAACCTGAGTTTCAGTGGACAAGTTAGCTAGCCAGTTGAGTAAGTGGTGGGACATTGAACCCTACGCCTCAAATTGTGATGTCGCCGGTCATTCGAAAGACGATCAAAGAGCAACCAAAACATTGGAGTGAACAACTCGATTCACCGGTGAAAGATACGAAGTTGGACTTCTGTGGCGAGAAAATGAGTGTGAAGTTACCAAATAAATTCTACTCTGCTATTGTACAACTCAATTCCCTAGAACTACGCCTACAGAAAGATGATCAGTTACAAAAGCATTATCAGAAACATATTGACACTGACGTCAATACTGGTTATGTCTGAAATGCCGAACAAGTTGAACTGAATGAAACCAGAAACAACTCTCAAGGGTACTTGCCACATCATCCTGTCATCAACCCTCAAAAAACCAATAAATTCAGAAGAGTGTGCAGCGCAGCAGAAAAATACGAAGGTGTAGTCCTCAACGACAAACTTCTCATTGGACCAAACATGTTGCAGAGTCTGATCAGATTTGTTTTTCGCTTCCGAGAACACCAAATAGCACCTTCTGTGGACTTAGAAGTTTCTTCAAGTTGCTGTCCCAACCAATGGCAACCGATGCCTGCACTTTCTATGGCGACAAAATCTAGAGCAGAGAATAGAAGTCTGCGCGTATACACGACAGATTTATGGAGCAAAGAGATCGCCACCTTGTGCAAATTACGCTTTGCATCAAGTTACAAAAAATAGCGCGGAAGACGACGAAATTCTTGTCTAAGCTGTTCAGCAAAACTTCTGCATGGAGAACTTCCTCACATAAGTGAGAACACCCCAAGAAGCAATTCAAATCTACCAAAACGTTCGAACTCTCCTCAGCAAAAGTGGATTAAATTTAATGAAATGGATAAAAAGTGACCAAGAAGTGAATTCACAGATCCCAGAAGCAGACAAATCAACGAAAGTTGAAAAGTTTCAAGGCCGAACCACAGTAATGCTCAATACCTGGACTGAACCGGAATGTAGGCACGGCGGACAGTCTCAATGTCTATCGCGGAACTGAACAAGAAGTTCCAGCAAAAATAACTCATTGAATTGTTTTATCGTTAGTCTCGACCAGTGTTCGACCAACTTGGGATATGTTCACTCTTCGCGATAAGGATGCGGTCTTTGCTCAAAAGGATTTGTTGGGCAGCAGTTATACAAGAATGGGACAAAGAGTTGTCTGCAGAACACTCAAAACTATTCAGTGATTGGTGCTCTGATTTGAGAGAAGTCAAAACGATGTCGATAAGCCGATTTCACTTCGAAATTGGATGTACAAACTTGAGACTTCAAATTTTCGCAGACGCATCAGAAGAAGGAATGTGCATCTTGGCATATCTGCAATATGAAACAACGTTAAAACTCACCTATGTGATAGGAAAAAGTCCCGTACCACTTATCAGACTCACGACGATGTCGAAGTTAAAACTTCAAGCTGTAGTCAACGAAGTTCGACTCAAAAGGCAGATATTGAGAGACCATGATGTGAAAATTGACAAAACATATCAGTGGTCAGATTCACCTATAGTGTTACAACGGCTACAAGCAGCTCACAAGAAACAACAAGTGTTTGTTGCTAACAGGGTTGCAGAAGTACTGGAATGTTTTTCCTTAGATTAATGAAGACCTGTTAAATGCATTGAAAACCCAGCAGACATTGACACAAGAAGTATTTACATCAAAAGCCTCAAGAAGTGAAGATGGTTAAAAGGGCCGGCATGGCTCCAGATAGAAAAAAAAGTGGCCAAAGCCATGGTGCCAGGTGAACGAAGTTGAAGCTGAGCAAGCTACCAGAACTGTAGCCACAGATATTAAACCAGACCAACTAATTGACTGGATGCAATACAGTGGCTTCGATGAAAATATAAATATCATTGCCTACTGCACGAGGTTCAAGAAAACGCAGACGGTACATCTCAAAGCAGGCGAGATCCACCAAGCGGACAATTTTTGTTTTGATTTGTTCAAAATGAAAGCTTCCCGAATGTTTCAAATCAATAACAAGTAGTAAAGAAACCTCCAGAACATTCAATTTTGCCAGCACGTCATTATTTATGGAGACATATGGATGAATTAGAGTGAAATGTCGACTGAAAGAATCAGATCTCCATTACAATGCCAAATACCTGAATTGTTAACAGTAGAACATCCAGTGGTACAACTTCTGTTGGAGAGAGCTCATAGGATCAATCTCCATGAGAGCACGGAACATGCAAGAAATATGCTGCAACAAGAGTACTGGATCAGCGGATTAAAAAATGCGTTAAAGAAATTCAAGTTGAGACGTATCAAATGCAGATCCAGGAAGGACAACGCAACCCATCCACCGATGGCGGACCTACACCGAGAGCGACTCGATGAAAATGTTTTACCATTCTCCCATACCAGAGTCCTTTGATTCGGACGCTTTGAAGTTAAGCTCCTATGACGTATCTTGAAGAGACGATACTGACTTTTCACTTGCCTAACAACCAGAGCAGTAAACGACGAAGTGGAACAGTCTTTTTTGACACCGAGTCATGTCTAGCTGCAGTGACAAGATTCAATGAAAGATGTGGCTCCCCAAACAATATTATCAGTGACAAAGGAAAAAATTCGCGGGAACAGAGAACGAGCTGACAGCATTCCTGTTCGAGTGGGACAAAGCTAATATTAGGAACGACTTAGCTCAGAGAAAGATTGTTTGGAAATTCAATACACCTGGAGCCCCACATTTTGGTGGAGTCTGGGAGAGGCTAATTGAAAGTTGCAAAAAAGTCTTGATTGCAACTTTGGACAACCGGAGCCTCACCGACAAGGTATTCATCTTTACAATGTGTCTTATAGAGCAAACTCTCAACAGAAGATCCCTGACAACAGTAAGTGACGACCCCGAAGACTGGACAGTACTTCCACCAAATCAATTCCTGTTAGGACGAGAGAACGCAAGTGCTCCATTCAAGCCTTCAAGTGAACGCTACCATGATCGGAAAAAATCCTTCAAATCGGTTCAAGAATATGTCGTCATGATCTGGAAAAATTGACTCGCGAATATCTTCCACAATGGAACCAGAGATTGAAGTGGTCAAAAGAACATGTGCGAGATCTGAAAAAAGGTTAACTTGCATGGCTAGTAGATGACTCTGTGAAACGCTTTCATAACAATTTGGGACAAATCAGTGAGATATTCACTGGCGACAACGGTGTTTTGTGATCAGCGAGAGTTAAAATGACACATGGAGAGCTGAAAATGCCAGTCTTGAAATTAGTGCCACAATTCTAGGATGGCGTTTCCGAGATCGAAAGCATAGCAGGCAATGTCTGCGCCGCTTCAAGTCATTAACAAGAGCCATCAGATAGCGGGCAATAATTTTTGAAACTAACAAAACTAAGAATTTGTCCGAACTCAAAAATGATCAAAACTGAAAAATTTTACAAGCTGGCACCAAAATTTTTTCCAACCCACAATTTTCGGAGGGGAAACACTGAGCAACCCCAAGTTAAGGTACACGGTGATGGTTACCTCTAAGCTACTCATGGACCTAACCAACGTTTTTGCATCAGACCCAAAAGTTTGGCAATTAGCACTTATATGATGCAAAATCAGCATTTTTCGATATTTTACAATTTATTGTTAAATTTCTTAAATTGACAACTTAAACATCAGATCTTATCTTTGACTTGTGAAAATTAACCAAAAGGAACTTGATTTCGCATAGAAGAAAGACAGTTTTTCGGCGGTAGAAATCTTTGTAAGGGGGGTCCAAACCCTCCTTCAGTCATATGGCAGATTTTTTGCTAATTTTTTCGTATTTCATTTTGCGTTTTTGTAGCACCACTACATTGATAGTAAAAGTTTCTCTACATAATTTTAATCACCAGATGTTGCAATAAAGGCGGTTAAATAATCTGCCAGTGTTAAAATTTTAATGCCCGATCGACACTGAAAAAACACTTCAGCATTAGAATATGAGTTTATCACACTCTTTTAATGCCACTGTTACTAAGTAAATAGTAGCGATAAAAAAGTGGTGATAAACTTATAGTCTAATGATGGAAACAGTTTGATAAACTTGTAGTCTAGAAAACCAAACATGATCGCAACAGGCGTTGATTAAAAAAATTACCACACGGTTTTTATCGCCCTTGAAATTATCATAACACCTCGGCTTCGCCTCGGAGTTTGAAAACTTCTCGGTGGCGATAGCAACCGTGAGGTAATATTCATTAAATCTTGTTTTGAGACGAAGCGCGAATTAACAGCTGCAACAATTCTCCTATTAAAAAATTAGATGAAATTATATGTGTACCACTGTGCTTAGATGCGCTGAAAATCAACCAATAACTGCTTTTTACTACGCAATTTATACCCACATTATATAACAAATGAGCATCGGCGTTATCTCAAACATTTTGAGATCTGTTGCTCAGCAGAATTAAAAAAGAACAGAAAAATTATAGTGTATCGTATCACACAAAATATCGCGATTCAACGCTAAAAGATGCGGGCGCTTTGCGGTGAAAAAAGTTTTTTTTCACCTCTATTCACCGCTAATCTTACATTATTTTTTGTCAAAACCTCGACCCGGGCGATGATAAATAGTTCTTTTAGAAGTCAACAAGCAGTGTGCGAGTTGGAACTACACACGGAATGAAAACTTTTAATGAGGGTTTTAATCATATGAAAAATTGCCGTTAATTTCATTAATTGCGATTTGAGACTTTGTTTGTTGTAAGCCTTTTTAGTGAGCAGAATGAACTAAAAGCAAAGAAAATACTGGCTCAAGACTACACTTGATAGCCATGCACTTGATAGCTATGCAAACTAATTGCAGGAAAATTCAAGCGGCCTTTTCAACTATGACGAATAGTTCTTCCCTTTGGTGTGTGATTTGACGCATTGGTTGAAGAAAAACAAATAATATTTAGTGGTAGTTCTTAAAAATTGCATACAAAAAAATGCTGTACCCTAATACCAACCTAAATCTCCTCCATGTAAAGGGATGAAATTATTGCACAATATTTAGCACTAAGCTCTAGAAACGGTACCGATAAAGAAGTAACGATATTATTTTTAAATTTCTTTCATTATGAAAGAAAACTAACTTGATCTTTTAGTCACACGGGTTCACTTGAAACCTTGTAGCTCAGTAGAATCAAAAACAAAGAAATGGAGAAAAAACTTTATCAGCACTGCATTTAATGGAAATGAAAACCAGTCAATCTCACAGCTAGAGCACACGGAGAGAGAGACAGCACACTACAAGGAAGGCAAAATAGACTCATTTGTTTTGACTGACAACTGTCAGCAAACAAGTACTCATTTCTGAGTTTGAAAAATGACAAAAAAATGTATGGTATTGCTGCTAACTCGGCGAGTTTTTATTATGTTACTATATCTAAATTTTCACATGGCTTCAAAATCTCAATTTTTAACAGAGTAGCTGGTCTCTGAGATAATAAATCGGGTGGCTTGTCTGACAAATCTTGCAGGTTGACTCTTTTTGGGAGAAAAAATCTGATGCACAATGGCATTCATTTCAAAACTGCTCACACAGTTCTTCGTTTTTTGTTTTTTTGTTTCTTTTTTACAGTCCATTTGTCATTTTTGTTTTTTTTTTCGAAGGAAAAGCTTGAATGTCTCTTTGATAATTATAACCATTCTGCTTTACGATGGAAAAGAATGAAAAACAATTATTGTGTTTTCGATCGAAATTTTTTCTTAGTATCGACAATTTTTTGGATGTGCAGAAAATTGGGCAACGGGAATGCAGATAAGCATTGAAAGTTTTACAAAGAAAACAAAAGTTTTAAAAGTTTTTTTTCATACTACAATTACTTTGCGCTCCACAATTTAGAAGGAATTATCTGATGGAAGTTTTTCCAGCAGTCAAAAATTACAGTTTGGCCATTGAGGTGAGAATTCTCTGATGAATGTGTATCAAAATATCTTCAGGAGCTCCATAAAAAATTTGAAATTTTACAACCATTAGATGTAAGAAAATAAAAATGAAGAGCAGTCGAAAAATACATTTTGGCCATTGAGTCAAGAATTTTTGAATGAAAATAACGTCATGAGCTCAATATTAATTTTGAAAATTTAAAAGCATTAGATGAAAGAAAAATTATTTTTTAAAAACAATGTGAGCTCTCTGTTCGAACCAATACAGATTTTTATTATAAACATTCTTGACATAAATTACACATCAATATAGCTATCGCAATTTGATAGCTGAATTTGGAGTAGAAAAAGCTGAAAACTCGAAAAAATAGAACTAAAAACAAATAGAAAAATATCCAAGCGTTGTGTTCACAAATCTAACCATTTTTTGGAATATCTGTCATTTTGAAACCATTGAAATTACTTTAAGCAAAACTGAGAAAAATAAATTGACCGTTAGAATTACTTCAATCGTGAATTCAAGTGCAAAAGCAAAACTTTTAATGCAAGGATTTTCATTGTAACTGTAAAAGCTGCAATGTTCGATAAAAAAAGCAAAGGATGTACTCTGCAGAAAAAATGTCAATACCATTCTTGCTAGATTTTCTAAATTTTGACGTAGTCAGATGACAATCGTCCGAATGTCAAAGAAAACAAAACAACAAAATTGAAGTGCAATACTTTATACCACCATTCCACAAATTCGACACGTTGTGAATATTTTTTATCAAAGCTTTTAGAAAAGGCATTAATTTTTCGATGCCATGCAAAAAGCTTCAACATGATTAAATTACCGGGAAAATGCTTTTTGTTTTAAAATAGAAATCAATATTTACGTACTTTTTGTAATACGGTTTTTATTCTTTGGTTACGAAAGCTGTCCTTGGGTAGGAAAGGATGAGATAACAAGACTCCTGCAGTTTTAAAAAAAAACTTGGCCCGTTTATTTTGACACGCGAAAATTACATCAAAATAAGCTGCCTTCTCATCGTTAACATTACCTAAACAATTTTTTTTCCGTGCTGACAACCTACTTAGAACATTCAAGGGAGGACATTTAAAGAAAATTTAGCACAAATAGCTCTAATCACCTTTCTGACACGCTGAACTTTTTCTGAAAAATTTTATCTTGTTACCTGCTGTTATTTTTGATCGTTTTTTATAACAGGGAAAGAAATGGAGAAAGGACTAAAAGTTTGTTACTTGTCTTAAATTGGCTCGCA
>NC_134471.1:78178134-78277118 GCF_964194025.1 Convolutriloba macropyga | reverse complement strand
CAAAATTGCATTTTAAATAAACAGGCGTAGAATACTCAATGCTCAATTTACTTTTCCAGCTCTAATGTTGACCTTGTTTCTTCCTTTTGATTGTGGTTCGGAATTGTTTGCATAAAAGTTTTCAACGTTTGTGACGTTTTTCTCATTAAATGTTATACTTTGATTTAAAACACAGCTAAGGAAAAAGAAGGCTTTTCAAACAAAAATCGATATTTATTACAACATCAATCAATGGAGAGAACGCTTTAATGGGGAAATATCATCATATATGCGCATCAGAAACGTAGGAAAGTATTATCAGCCCTTTAGTTTATAAAAACTATTGAAAACACTCTCCCTCTTAGATGAATTTTGTAGTTGTGTTCTCTATGTTGTTTGATTTTTTTGGTATTGATAAACACCCTACTTCTTCTAAACTTGGATTTTTTTCAAAAAGGGTCCTGAAATAGACAGTACCAACGTCTAGCAAAGTTAACATCATTAATAATTAAAGACTGAAAATTGATGTAAGAGAAAAAGAATATCATCACTGATATTCTGCGAACAAAATGTCATTGCTCATAAAGTTTGTTCGATTTTTTAATGAAAACGCCTAATATTTAGAAGGCTAGATTTTTCAAATTAACTACTTTTCTTCACAATGTAGATAAAAGGAAAAAAAAACAGTTACGTCACAAAATATAAGTTTGGTTTGTTCAAAAAGAAAAAAAATCGTAGCCAGTCGTAAAATTTAGAGGAATATTTAAAAAACACTGAGTTATTAGTTTACCATGTGAATTTTTTTGTATATTATTGGCTTTTGAAACTTCTCAACAACTGGGGACACTTTACAATTGAAATTGTGATAGTGATTTCACCACAATCAAGCTCTTTCACAAGCTGATTTATGTTTTCTCCATTTGTTTTTTAAGTACCGAATGTTTTAAATGAAAAGGATTATTACAATAAATGAAAATTTATTTGTTAGTTTATCAAGTTTGAGATCAACACTTACTTGAAATTTTTGGTGATATGTCTTTGTTTGAGTGCTTTCAAATCTGTTGTCGGAAGGAATGAAAGTTTGGGGAAAATGGTAATTCATCTGGATCGCACGTGATATCCACGAAATTTGTTGCGTGCACAGTAAGAAAATCAGAAAATCCTGAGTACGAGACAATATATCAGCAGGAAAAACAAGAAATTGTCTAGTTCATTTTTTAGAGAGGAATGCCAGAAAAAACATTATTGTGTCAGCGTGATCAGAAGAAATACTGTGCGGAACAACAAAACTGTTACAAAATTATTAATTTATTTAATTGAAGAGAATATTTCTGTGAGATTTTGGTCGATGACCCTAAAAAAGCTGGTTTATCACTTTTTTTTGATAAAAAATTTTCCATTTGCTGAGCTGTACAGTTTTTTTGGCGTAACTATAAAAAAACTGGTTGATTTTCCGAAGTCTCAGTGAAGTTTCAAGATGAAAGTCAAGGAGTAGAATTAGTGGGGACTACGGCCAGTTTCCTTGAGCGAGTAATTGTTTTAAGGATAAGGGATTCCTAAATTTGAGTTTTTATTTTTATCTTTTTCTTTTTCTAGTTGCACACACAATTCACATATTCTCAAGAGCATCTCAATTACAAAGTTTTAATTCAATTAATAAGATCGTTTTTCCTATGAAGTTGTCATTTGAAGGTTAAATTCTTGTTCAAGTTTTTCTTTCATTGGCATTACTCCAAACTCCGCAAACACCTTATACATTTCTAAATTTGATTTCGATAGAGAAAAAAAATAATTTCATCTATAACTTTTCAACCGAACGCTTTTAATATTAGTTTTCAATTGTTTTTGAAGAATCTTTGGTTTTATTAGTAAATTAATTGGTGAATCTGCAAATGTTGTCGCAGAGTATAAAGTAATAGCAGTTTTTTTTCACCAGACATAAAAAATTTCGGAAAAACTCTTCGGAAAAAGGTTTTTTTTCCACTGGCACCACATGTTGTATAATGAATTTGATTGATAGAAGAAAATTTTTTAATGTTAGATCATCTTATTTGAGGTCAAAATTTGCTTGAAATTTTTTTGATATGTCTTTTTTGGCTTCTTTGGAGTCTACTGTTGGGAGGAAAGAAAAATTGAGGGGAAATAGTAATTTATCTGAATCCCACGTGATATCCCCGAAAACTGTTGCTTTCACAGTAAAAAAAAATATAGAGACAGCACATCGGAAGAAAAAAAAACAAAATTGTGTAGCTCATTTTTAACGAGACACGTAAGTGAAAACATATTGGTTTCTCTCCGAGTGATCAACAATAATACAGGGAGAATTTTCTAAGGTCTCTTCGGGGACAACAAGACCGTTACAAAACAGTCTTTGATAAAGTTTAAGGGTATAATTTATGTGAGACTTTAGTTGATGACCCGGAAAGGGCTGGGTTATCACCACGGGATAATAAATTTTTCGATTGCTAAGCTGTACAATATTTTGTAACATGTTATTTTTTCTGCGTAATCATCAAAAAAGTCCTGCATGATTATTCGGAAATCTCACTGGGCTTTCAAGGTGGTTGCATTCAAAAACCTTCATAGATATAAAGGACCACAATTATGAGACACAATGGTTCATTTCCTTGAGTGAGTAATCTTATAAGACATACAGATTCCTAATTTTGAGTTATTGATTTTGTCTTTTTTTAGTTGCACAGATTTTCAGATAAACCCTGAGTTAATATTTAAAAGTTAATTAATAAAAACATTTCTTTAAACAATGGAAGCAAAAGATTTCTGTGAGATTTTGTTCTATGGCCCTAGAAAGGGCTGGGTTATCACTTTGGAATAATAAATTTCGTATTCGCTTAGCTATACAGTTCTTCGGAACATATTTTTTCAGCATAAATATTGAAGGAATACTTGATTTTTCCAAAGTTTAGGTGAAATTTCAAAATTGTTGCATACTTAAAATTTTATAAAGGTCAAGGAGAAGAATTGTCAGAGAAAATGGTCAATTTTGGAGTCTATGGTCAACTAATACTTGGAGCGAGTAATCGTTTTAAAGTATACATCTTAATAAATTTGACCTTTTACTTTTAAATGTTTCTTTTTCTATTTGCACACACATTTCGCATATTTTCAAAAACCTCTTAAAAAATAAATTTTATTCTAAATAAAATGTTCGATATTAGTTTAAAGTCATCTTGAGATTTACTTCTTCTTCAATTTTTGTTATTTATTTATTGGCATTGGTCCAAATTCCAACAGCACATTTAATTTTCAAAAATTGAAATCAGCAGAAACAACTTTATATTTTATTATAAATTTTATATCGAAATCCAATAATATTATTTTTTTTTCTTTTTTTAAAAAAATTTTGATCTGATTCTGTACTGAAATAAGCTGATTAATCTGAAACTAGCCGCTCACCAGCTGGTTAACTTGTTGTCGTAACGTATAGAGCTGAAGAGATATTTGATTTTTGATTCACCAGACACGTTTTTCTAACTAGCACCACATGTTGTTACATGAAACTAATTATTATAATAAACTGATACTTTTTTTGTTAGATCATCACATTTGTGATCAAAATTTAATCGAAATTTGTGTAGTTAAGTCTTGTGTTTGGCTTCTTTGAAATCTATACTTGGGACGATTGAAAGTTTGAGGAGAGATAGTAATTTATCTGGATCACAAGGGATAAACTTGAAAACTGATGCTCTCAGAGTAAGAAAAACCAGAGAACGAGACAGCATATCTGCAAGAAAAAATGTCAAGATCATCTTAACGAGAAACATAATTCAAAAAATTATCGGTCTCTGAGGGTGATCAACAATAATAAAGTGAGAACTTTCCAAAAGCTCTTTGGGACAACAAGACTGCTAAAAAAAGTCGTTCAAAAAATTAAAGGGGTGGTTTATGTTAGACTTTGGCCGATGACCTGTGTGATACATTGGTTAAAATATTGTACTAAATTCTTTTGACCTCCATACGTTAGTATGATATATTAATGATTTTCAATATTTCACTAAATCATAACCCACCTCAATCTGTGAAAAGATTTGATCAAGTTTTTCACATTACCCCTCTTTATCACTCTTACTTCAATTCATTTTACTGATAAATTTAATTGAATTCAGTTGCTCTTCTTAACCTCTGGTTTTGAATTCGAAATAATCTGCTTGTGGAAATTCAGCAGATTTCCAAGTTAGAAGCGCTGATCGGAATTAAGTCAGAATGCCATATCTCTTTACCAAATCTACTAATTCAAGCTTTAGATTTGACTACGGTTTCGTGCCGCGAACCCAAGATACAAATTCAGATAAGCGTTAGCAATACAACTGCTCCTCTATCGAGTGAGATAGCAGGTGGCGCAGTCGGCACCTAAATAACGCGCTCTACTCGGAATAGAACCGTTCTCGGAATGACTCTTTATGGAACCTCTATTAAGATGGCAAAGATGGAGAATCAACTTAAAATTAGCAATTCTGGCAAAAGATGAAATTTCAATAGGTATCTTACGAGAAGCGCCTCGCAAAAAATATCATTTCCATCAGAACCAATCTAAGAGGAAGACGTCGACAATAGGACTGCCTAAAATGAACGCGATCGTTGAATTAGAAACGAACAATTCAAGACTGCATGGCTCAACGAAAGCCAAAAGATTGAAAATGCGGGAGTTTTATGTGGTGACAGAGCTTGGAATCTTTGTGACAGCAATGTTGTCTAGCTTAATTATCTCAGTCTAAGGAGAAAAGCCGACGTATTTTTGGCTTACAGGAATTCGCTGATCGGATTATTCACATATCAAAAAAAGACTTGAGCGACACTTTTGATAGCGTCTTCACCTATCAAAGAAACATAATTTTCGACTAGTACCCTTTCTAAACAAAGAAAAACAACTAAATGGGGGACCGGTGTAATATCCACGTAATTTCTTTCAAGTTTCTATCCTGGCTATCATAGAGAATCGGTTATTCGAGGTGTATTCATTGCCAGGAAGGCGCTAGAACTAGCAATCAAGGTAGAAACGAGCAAACAAAACAGAACTAAAATGTCTGGGACAATTAACAATATTCAGAAACTAAGGAACTTTTCTAGGACGAAAACAAGCAGCTTTAGACCATTTATCTGCCCAAAATGTGGCTATACTTGGTTACCTAGCCATCGTCAAAACTGCGGAGCACGAGGAAAAACTTGTAAAATCTGTGGTACTGGTGATCAATCTCAAAGAACCCAATGAAACGAAAAACGAAAGGTTCATCTTTCCAAAGTCTCAATGAAATGTCAATTGGTCAATTTTGGTCAATTTTGGAGACTATGGTCAAATAATACTTGTAGCGAGTAATCGTTTTAAAGTATACATCTTATTAAATTCGATACTAGTTCGATATTTATTAGGTCGGTATTAGTTTAAAGTCATTAGTCTAATTTCCACCAGAACGTTTATTTTTCAAAAACTGAAATCAGCAGAAACAAGTAACCATTTTAGTATATATTTTCCATCAAATCTAAATATATTATTTTTTTCTTTTAAAAAAACATTCTGGTCTGACTCTTCAACGAATTTAGCTGCATTATCAGAAACTAGCTAGTCACCAGCTGGGGAACGTGTTGTCGTAAGGTATAGAGCTGAAGATATATTTGATTTTCGATTCACCACACACATTTTTTTCCAACTAACACCACATGTTGCATCAAGAAACTAATTATTACAATAAACTGATACTTTTTTGTTATATCATCACATTTGTGATCAAAACATAATCGAAATTTGTCTTATTTGAAATCTATTGTTGAGACTAATTAAAATTTGAGGAGAGATAGTAATTTATCTGGATCGCACGGGATATAATTGAGAACTGTTGCTCTCAATGTAAGAAATACCAAAGAACGAGACAGCATATCAGCAAGAATGAATGTGTAGCTGATTTTAAACAAGAATCATAATTTAAAACAAATCGGTCTTTCAGCGTAGTCAACAATAATAAAGTGAGAGCTTTCTAAAAGCTCTTTTGGACAACGAGACTGTGAAAAAAAACTTTCGAAAAGTAAAGGGTGGTTTATGTCGATGACCCGTGTGATACATTTGTCAATATATTATATTAGGTCAAATTGACCTCCATATGTTAGTATGATATATTAATGATCTTCAAATTTTCACCAAATCATAACTTACCTCAGTCTGTTTGAAGATTTGGTCACTTTGTTTACATTAGCCATCTTCAGCACTCTTACTGTCGTAAATCAAAGAACCCGAAGAAACAAAAACAAAGATGAGTCAATAATGTAGAAGTTGTATCATATGACGCCGCTGCAGTTGTGACCTCAGCGACAGCAGAGGAGCAAGTCAACCAAATGGACTCTATGCTAAAAAAGCATACAATGTATGACGAGAACTACAACTCCCACTTGACGATCTTGAAGATAACTGCGTAGCATCATCACCAATGACCAAACCATGCGAGAAGTAGAACCAGTTAATGTGCAAGTGCAATTCGGCAACACTGAAACTAAAGCGCTAGTGGATTGCGGAAGCGTCGGCACAATCATCCACAAAATCCTAGCAAACGCGATGGCTTTGAGCAACAAAAAAAATCATTGGAAAAAACCGTCGGGATTGCAAGATTTAAAAACTTTTTCAAATGATTTAACCAAGATAGTTGATTTCATTAATAATACGGTGAAAAGCTAAAGATCTCAAATTTACAGTAGTCGAAGATGGACATCGACAAAAAAGCGGACGTGAACTATTTCCTCACCTCGGACTGTCTGTAAATCAGTCAGGACAAGTATTAAATGTTCAAAAAAAAAATCAATGTCCAATCAAACAAAAATTGACTATCAACTTTCCAGGTCTCATCCTCGAATTGGAAAATCTCACAAACACACCTTTAACCTCTAATAAAAAAAGAACTTAAGAATAGGAGATGAAAAACACATCATAGCACCTAGTAGTCGCTCCGATTAAAACTTTACATCTCCAACCACGTTTACAGTTAAAAGAGATAAAACAGTTAAACTGGCTCTAGATTCTAAAAAATTAAACAATTCCACTCATTAAAATAATTATCAGATGTTAGTCAAAATCAATATTCAATCAAACAACAATTAGCTCTCAACTTTTCCGGTCTCATCTCCGAATCGGAAAATCTCACAAACAAACTGCAAAACTCACATTTCATAAAACTTTCAACACAACTGATTATAATGGTAGACGAGTACCAATTTACTTTTAACCTTTTGTCAATAAGAAACTTTAAAATGTTAGATGAAAAACACATCAAAACACCTAGTAGTTGCTTCGATAAAAACTTTATATCTCCAGTCACCATTACAGTTAAAAGGGATAAAACAGTTAAACCGGCTTTACATTCTAAAAATTCAAACAAGTTCTTTGACCATAGAAAGGGCTGAGTTGTGACTTTGAAATAAAAAGTTTTCTATTCGCTTGGCTATACAGTTTATCAGAACATATTTTTCAGCATAAATATCAAAAAATACTGGTTGATCTTTCCAAACTCTAATTGAAATTTCAAAATTGTTGCATACTTATAAGTTGTAGAAGTCAAGGAGCAGAATTGTTAGAGACTATGGTCAATTTTGGAGACTATTGTCTACGAATACTCGAAGCGAGTAATTGTTTTAAAGTATACATCTTATTAAAGTTGATCTTTTAATTTTATCTGTTTCTATTTCTATTTGCACACACTTTTCGCAGATTTTCAAAAATCTGTTAATTAATAGTTTTTATTTTCAAAAACTAAGATCGATACTAGTTAAAAGTTATCTTGAGGTTAACCACTTCTGCAATTTTAGTTATTTATTTATTAGCATTAGTCCAAATTTCACCAGAACCTTCAATTTTCAAAAATTGCAATCAGCAGAAACAATTAAACATTTTACTGTAAATCTTCGAGCGAAAGCTATAATTATTATTTTTAAATTTTAAAAAAAAATTGATCTGACTCTTATTTACGAATTAAGCTGAATAATCAGAAACTAGCTGGTCACCAGCTGGTGAACTTGTTGTCATAATGTATAGAGCTGAAACGATATTTGAATTTTGATTCTCCACACACATTTTTTCCAACTAACACCACATGTTGCAACACGAAACTGATTAATACAATAAACTGGTAGAATTTTTTTGTTAGATCATCACATTTGGGATCAAAAGATTCACGTTTGGCTTCTTTGAAATGTTTTGCTGGGACAATGGAAAATTTGAGGGGAGATAGTAATTTATTTGGATCGCACGGGATAGACTTGAGAACTGTTGCTCTCAAAGTAAGAAATACCAAAGAACGAGACAGCATATCAGCAAGAACAAATGTGTTGCTCATTTTTAACTAGAATCATAAATTAAAACCAATCGTTTTTTAAGCGTGGTCAACAATAATAAAATGAGAGCCTTCCAAGAGCTCTTTGGGACAACAGGACTTTAAAAAAAGTTAAAAAAATTCTTTCAGAAATAGAAAGGGTGGTTTAAATGAGACTTTGGTTGATGACCCGTGTGATACATTGGTTAAAATATTGTACTAAATTCTATTGAGCTCAATACGTTAGTATGATATATTAATGATTTTCAATATTTCACTAAATCATAACTCACCTCCATTTGTGAAGAGATTTGATCAAGTTTTTCACATTACCCATCTTTATCACTCTTACTTTAATTCATTCTACTGATAAATGTAATTGAATTCAGTTGCTGTTTTAACCTCTGGTTTTGAATTCGAAATAATCTACTTGTGGAAATTCAGCAGATTGCCAAGTTAGAAGCTCAGATCGGAATTAATTCAGAATTCCATATCTCTTTACCAAATCTACTAACTCAGGCTTTCGCCGCGAACCCAAGTTACAAATTCAGACAAGCGTTAGCAATACAATTGCTCTTCTATCGAGTGAGTTAGCACGTGGCGCAGTCGGCACCTAAATAACGCGCTCTACTCGGAATAGAACCGTTCACAGAACGACCCACCTTGGAACCTCAATTAAGATGGGAAAGATGGAGAATCAACTTAAAATTAGTGATTCTGGCAAAAGAAGAAGTTTCAAATGATATCTTACGAGAAGCACCCCCGAGAAAAAAACATTTCCACCAGAAACGATCTACGAGGAAGACGTCGACAATAGTACAGCACAAAGTGAATGCGATCATCGAATTGGAAACGAACAACAACTAAAGACTGCATGGCTTAACAAAGCCAAATGTTTGAAGCTGCGGGAATATTTTGTGGTGACAGGGCTTGGAATTGTGACAGCGGAGTTTTTGCAATTACTTACCTCCGTCTAAGGACGGAAGGCCGACGTATTTTTGGCTAACAGGAACTCACTGATCAGATTAACCACATATCATCAAAACACTTGCGCGACACGTTTGATTGCGTCTTGACGAAACAAAGAAACATAATTTTCAACTACTACACTTTCTTAACAAAGAAACAACTAAAAGAGGAACCAGTGGAATATCCACGCGATTTGTCTCTAAATTGCTATCCTGACCTTCATAGAGAATCGAATCTTCCAGATGTGTTCATTGCCAATACGCAAGAAGGAAAAATCCAATGAGAACCCTTGACAAAAACATAAACCCCCAAGAAGACGCTAGAACTAGCAATCAATGTAGAAACGGGCATACAAAACCAACCTAAACTTTCGGGGACAAAAAACAGCATTCTGAAATTGTGGAACAATTCTAGGATCAAAACATCCAATTTCAGACCATCTATCTGCCCAAAGTGTGGTAATACTTGGTCACCTAGCCTTCGTAAAACAGGACAGCACGAGGAAAACCTTGTAAAATTGCGGTATTAATGATCATTTTGTAAAAATATGTCGTATATCAAAAAACCCAATAAACAGAAAATCTAGAGTCATTAATGTAGAAGATGTATCATATAACGCCGCTACAGTTGTGACATCAGCGACTGCGGAGGAACAAGTTAACCAAATAAACTCTATGCTGAAAAGCATAAAATGTGTGACGCGAACTAAGACGCCGATTATGACGATCTTGAAGATAACAGCGTATCAGTCATCACCAATGACCAAACCCTGAGAGAAGTAGAACCAGTCAATGTGCAACTGCAATTCGGCAACATTGAGAATAAAACACTAGTGGATTGTGGCCGCTTCGGCACAATCATCCACAAAATCCTAGCAAACGCGATGGCTTTGAGCAACAGAAATAGTCATTGGAAAAAACCGTCGGGATTGCAAGACTTAAAAACTTTTTCAAGTGATTTAATCAAGATAGCTGGTGTCATTAATAATACGGTGAAATGCAATGACTGTTTGGCTAAAGACTTCAAATTTACAGTAGTCGAAGATGGACATCGACAAAGAAGCGGACGTGACCTATTACCTCACCTCGGACTATCTGTAAATCAGTCAGGACAACTATTAAATTTTAATAAAAAATCAATGTCCAATCAATCAAAAATTGACTCTCAACTCTCCAGGTCTCATCCCCGAATCGGAGAATTTCAAAAAAATGTAAACACACCTTTAACCTTTAATAAAAAGAGAACCTAAAAATAAGAGATGAAAAACACAGCAAAACACTTATTAGTTGCTCCGATAAAATCTTTATATCTCCAATCACCATTTCAGTTAAAAGAGATAAAACAGTTAAACTGGCTCTAGATTCTAAAATTTTAAACAATTCCATTCATAAAAATAAATATCAGATGCCCAATAAAAAAAATCTAATCGACACAATTTAGCAAAAAATTAACACAAAAGCTTCGAATGAGAGAGCATATTTCTCTGGCTTCAATTTGAAAAACGCTTACGGTCAATTAAATTTAGACCCGGAAACGTCCATCTATTGCATTTTTAATATTATAACCGCGAATACACAGTTAAATATCGTTTCAATACTGGATTTTTTGGCCTTATCGACATGCCAGCTGCTTTTTTTTTTAAAAAATATGGCCTATTATTTAGTCGGCCTTAAAAACACACATTGTTTCCTTGTTGATATTATTGTCATCAGTCGAAGATTTCAAGAGGATCATTTAAAATTAGTCTGTCAATGCGTAGAAAAAAACTTGATGAGGACCGTCGCAGAGTTAATCCGCCTAAGTGTCGCTTTGCAAAGACCGAAATAGGGTAGCAAGGTTCTAAACTTAGCCAATCTGGTATCTCTCCATAAGAGTGAAAAACATCGGAAATCCTAAATCTTTCAGTAGTAAAAAGTTTAAAGCAACTACGTTCCTTGTTAGTATTGGTGCACAATTGAGGAAAATTCAAACCGAATTTATCACAATTATGTCATCCGTTGCTTCCATTTCTTAAAAAGAAGACCAAATTTGTTTGGAATAGTCAACTAGAAACACACTTCCAATACGTTGAGAATCAAGTAGCCAAAACAACTGAAAACTCACAATATTTTCAAAATTTGGAAACCCTCATCTAATGTGACACTTCTCGTCAGGCTTAGGTGTTGCCTCAGAACAACGATAATCACCAGATTGCCAGAAAAATTAACATCAATGAAAAAAGGTATAGTGTCAACGAATTAGTATTACTTGGAGTGTTTTGTTCCGTCGAACACTTTAAATATTATCTTTTCGGAAAACCTTTCCCTGTCATTACTGGTCACAGGGCATTATTTTCAGTCATGAATGAACACAGATATAACAAATCTTATAATAGTCGCCTCAAATGTTGGGTAGATCGATTATGAACTTTACATTTTAACATTGAACACATTCCAGGTGCTAAAATGGGACTGGCAGATTACATATCGTGCCAAGCAAATCAGAAAGCAGAAAGTACAAACAAATATGGTTAGAAATGTCCGGTTGGAACAATTACCCGCATTTGTGATGCGATTGCAGCAAATTATATAAATACCGCACCACAAAATTGTAAATTACGGCACATTAACGCGTTAAATACTACACATTTCACTTGTGCCACTAATACCCAACAAATAAGCTGAGCTGTTAAACTTTTACTCTGCAAACGCAGCACAACTGCACTCTTTAAACTCTGCCAAAAGAAGATCCATAATTTCCTCACTCAAAAGCCCACCTGGTAATACAGGGCAATTGACTTTCCAATCCGAGCCGAATTTGAAGGTCAATACGACAAGATCGTCTAATGAAGACCCAACCACCTCTAATTTGGAACTATCAAAGGAGGAGGTTTTTGAGAATAACATCCCACATTTGTTCACAAAGAGTTTTGCTGCAGTTCTGACGAGTGAAGATGCCGTAGTAAAGGAGGTTGGAGACTGCATTTTGCAGAATGATGAACAACGATGGAAGGACATAAACTCGTATATGCCTTCATACTGGCGTGAACTTCAGGTCAGGTAAGGATGCAAATGCATTGACGAGAAAGTGGCGCCCCCAAAATTTCATCAAGGACGCGGAACTCGAATCTCTCCATCTAAGACATCCTGGGAGTTGGGATATTATTACCCGTGGCAAATACGCCTTTTGGCCGTATATGCACAGGGAAACTCTCAAAAAGGCGGCCAAGTGCGAACCCTGTACAGATGGAGGTAAGAACCCTAAACCAGTAATTCCCACATCTATACAGAAAACTTTAAAAAAGTTCAGAGCCAAATGAAGAAATTCAAATAGATTTTGGTGGACCAATTACAAATGAAGTACATCAAGTCATACACTTTCTTGCATATAATGACGTTTCTCAAATATCCAGCAATAGAATTGTTAAATAAAACAAATGGACCTAACGTTGTAAAAATATTAGATGAAAACAATCAAAGTCATGGAGTACCATGTAATAAGCGTTTAGATAACGCCAGATGCCTAACAGGAGACAGAACTCAGAATTTCTGCAAACGAAATATTATTAACATTCAATAGTGTATCGGTTACGTATTTGTAAAATAATTACAACGTAACACCTTCTAAGCACGCTATGGAGGAAAGCCAAACATACGAATTAGTAATATAAGCATACTTCCAAGATTAACAAATCTAACATACGAAAAAATATTGAACCACTGTTTAGACGCCCATACTGTCCAGTTGAAGACTAATTGTATGAAAATGGATGGGTTTTGGACTAGCGATATAAAGATCCAGGAGGCGATGAAAAGAGCAAAAGTTGATGCAGATTGCCGATATAATAGCGATAAAAACAAGTCCGTCTTCTTCTTCATTCTTCATCCATTTTTTACGAACCCAGTTCCTTACTCCGAAAAATCGCTCGAACTCAAACTTACCCGATAAGTGATCAACCGATCAAAAACATCAGGGTGGACTTTGGGACAAAATAGCACCCGGAAGTACAGTACTCCGCACTTCTCCAACCACAACAGTCATCCAAGAGCCCAGTGTTCCTGAAGTTTGCGTTAGGAACAATGATATCGCAATCTTCTCGGCACCAAAACCAAAAGTAATACACATCACTGGAAAATTGCGCAAAGACGATCTTTTCCATATGAAGAGACTACTGAGGAGAAAATTGCGTTCCACACCAAAAATTAAAGAAAAAGTTAAGAGTGGACAACAGAATCAGGCACCAACATAAAGACAACATTTCATGCGTCTGTTAGACGAACAGTAAAATTTTTAAGGCGATGACATCCAGAAAAACTACCAAACCGCAAACACTAGTTACCCGGGGAGAAGTACGGCCACTCTAAATACATCCGCAGCTTGGTTGACCTCATCGCCTACAACATCAACAGGCAAACGTAATAGTTGTCCACCAACCTATTATGGCTTTGAAAGTTTGGTTTGCTTAATCAGCGAATCAGAGTCAGTCTCAGCCCCGAAGAAACAACGCACTTACAACCCCTTGATTGCAACAATTATACAAGAGGAATCAACACAACAGCCACCTGAAGAGACCAGTTTTGAATCGCCAGTAGTTAACCCAATCGAACCGGGAGTATGTCCTCTAACAAACTCACCCCCGGACTATGATTCTGCTGAAAATGAGAGGGAAAGCAGCATGCATGTAGTCGACGCAAAAAAAAACAAATCTAAGGGTTCAACTCGTAGTTTAGAAGCAATTGAATTTTTAGTGTAGTCAATTTTCATATTCAATGATACAATATCATTTCAATTGTTGTACGTTTAATTGGCCACTCATTCGTGACACCTTTTCAGTTATTCTGAGTTCAGTCAATTAGTGAGCTTGTTTATATGCTACATTTTTTTATTCATTTGAGCACCCTGGAATCCTAGTACTGTTGCATATTAAAATTGTTTGGTGTTAATCATTGACGGTCAATAGATTTCTTTGCGTTTCAATAACTAATACCCTTCCATTGATATTCACATTAACCAGCAGATATTTTTTTAAAAAATATCTCTCAGTTAAAAGTTGTCGATAAATTTAAGTTTGATCTCAAGTCTTGCTCTCAAATTGGTCAAAGCAAGGGATATGTGACACATAGATCAAATTAATGTAATAAAACCGTATTGACCTCCATATGTTAGTATGATGTATTAATGAATTTCACTACTTCACTAAATAATTCACATTTTCTTAATTTAATTCTTCTGATAACTGTCTCGGAATTCAGTTCTTCTTCTAAACCTCTAGTTTTGAAGTTGAAGTAATGTACCAGCGAAAATTCAGTAGCTTTCCAATTTAGAAGCTCTGATCGGAATTAAGTCAGATTGCCATATCTCTTTACCATATCTACTAACTCAAGCTATTGATCTGACTATGGTTTCGTGCCGCGAATCTGAGTTTTAAAGTCAGACAAGCATTAGCACTACAATTGCTAATCTTTTGATTGAGATATCACCATCCAGAAAGGGTTGGGTTATCAACATGGCGTAATAATTTTTTCGACTGCTTAGCTGTACAATTTTTCGTCACGTTGTAATACGTTTCAGCGTACTTGTCGAAAAATTACTGTATGATCTTCGCAAAATCTCACGGGGCTTTCCGAAAAGTTACATTTAAAAAACTTCATAGAAGCCATGAACCATAATTATTTTCAAAGACATTGTACTTCTTAAAAGTTGATTTCAGTAGATGAAACTCTATATATAATTATATCTTGTTTCGAAAGTGTCTGCTCGTGTCTGCAAATAATTTTGTAATGTATAAAGCAGAAACAATAACTGATTTATTCTGACCAGACAAAATAATTCGTAAAATTTCGTGATATTTTATGTCAACTTTTTATTTGAAAAGCAAGCTTGTTTATGTTTAAAAGATTTTTTGAACCGGTATCTGTCTCTGAAATCAACAAAGATGCAAACAATTTACCCGCTTTATTTTGAATGGAACTTTAGTGCTGAAAACTTTGTTTATAAGTGAGTGATCTCATATAACTTTTCGAAGCTTCTTTTGAAGTTACGTCTCTTCCTTCTGAGTTTTTTCTTTTATGTTCTTCATTCACAAATACAGCAATGTGAAACTACTGCTTTTTTATGTACTGCGAGGACAAAAAACACTCTCCAACTGTAATCGAATTTCTAATTTGTACTATAAAGATGTTTTTTGTCCTTTAATATTTGAATCTTTCCTGTTTTATTAGAAGCTCGGGAAACACCGCATTAATTGGACAGCACTATATATCAATGTAAAAAAGTGCTCTCAAAAAAGCGATTCCGCTCGAGAAAAACAGCTTGAGAGCAGGACAAAAAAAAACAAATTTGGCTGGATCGATTTGACAGAGAAATGTCAGTAAGACGGAGAAATGTGTCTTTCCTTTTGATGAATACCAATTCTTTTCAATGGTTTCGGACAACTAACAAACAAAACAGTGATAGTTAATTCACCACAACTAAATTGTTTGACATTTTGGGTTTCATATTTAGAGCCATTAAGACAGGTCATAAAATCAAAACAAAATTTTAAAAACTGAGCGTTTTTTGAGGCATTTTTTTTCTTTATGGAATACGAAATCAAAATTTACTTGAATTTTTTCTGTGTATACGTAGTGGTTTGACTGCTTTGAAAATTGTTGTTGGGAGGGCGAAAAATTTTTGAAGAGACTTCTCTATATCTGGACCTCACATGCTATCTATGAAAAGTATATGCTCTCACCTTATGCAATCCCAGAGAACGATACAGCATATCAGCGGGGAAAACACAAAATTGGCTCGTTCAAATTGACAGAAAAATGTTGGTTTGTCAGCGATCATTGACAAAAATACTGGATTTTCTGTCTGAAATTTTGTTGGGCTATCATACTTGAAACACAAAGAGAACTATCAAACTCTGGAACATGAGAGACAATGTTCGATATCCTGGTTTATCATCTTGGATTATAAAATTTATCCGATTCAACCTTCTTTTTGTCGGTTTTTATTTGTACAAAAAGCGGTATCTCTTAAAATACATGCTGAAAGATCTCTCTCGAAAAAAAATTGATTTACATTTTTTCTCAATTATAAGTCCGGTCTCTTCTTTTTTTAAATTCTATTCGTTTATAGCCGATTTATTCTAAAATAGCTTCTATGGCTGTTTAAATAGAACGGATGTTCAAAAAAATCAAGATTTATTTCGACAGCAGCCTAAGCTAGAACATGTTTCAAGGGGCAAAAGTTTTTCCTAGTTATTTTTACAAATAAAATGAAGTGTTGTGAGCCATATAGTAGTAAAAAGGACTAAGAGCAAACTAAATATAATGTAATTTTCCTAATTGCCCTTTCTAAGTTGTTTTTTGTTTTTTTGCAACTATTTGTTAACGTCCTTTTGTATTAGAAACTTGTTGCTTTTTGTTAATTTATCTCCTTCAAAAAATTTCTTTATTAATTTTTCAAAATAGCAGTTTCTATTAGTTAGTTTCTGTTTTTCAGAAATCAAATAAAAAAAAATGTTTGACTGATTTTCAAACAGAAAAAAAATGTCGCCTGCCAATCCTTAAACTGGGATAAAAGTTTTAGAACCTTTAAGATATTAGTGCAAATTATGGGTTGCTATATATTGTTGGATTTTAAAACTTACGACTTACCTTCACCGACTCTAAACATTTTAGATTGAAACCGAGATAACGACTTCACCAAAAAATAAATTTATCCGCATGTTGAATCTTGCACGACATGTTCAACACTAAAAAGATAATTACACTATAATCAATTAGTTTTTGAGGAAAATTTTTTATCACCAAGGAAATTAAATCATATTTGAATCTCTTAGTGATAAGTTTGCAATAAATTCTAAAATTTTGCACTCAGAGCATGCAATGTGGAGAAAAACATCAAAAATTTGGATGACTAAAATTCAAAGAGTAAAAAAAAATATTGGTTTTGCAGCGTGATCATTGACAGAAAATTGTACGGTCTATCTGAAGTTTCCGCGGGCTAGCATAGTTAATCCTCCAAAATTTTCCAAAAAAAAAAACGAAATATGGAAGACTTCAAGTGAAAACTTAAAAGTTGAATGGTTGAATCTTGTTGACAGCGTGATTCAACCATTAAAAAAAGGTCGAATCACGATGACAACGTAAGTGAAAAAATCATTGGTTTTGTAGCGTGATCATTGACAGAAAATTGGACGGTCTGTCTGAAAATTACGCGGGCTAGCATAGTTAATCCTTCAAAGTTTTCCCAAAAAATCGAAATATGAGAGACTTTAACTGATGCCACGGAAAAAGATGCATTAAATTTTTGGAACATAAAAATTCTTAAACTTTAGCGCTTAATTTTTGAATTTGTAGCCCTACAGGTTTTTGTTGTGTGTTCTCTAACACTATTTTTTGACTTTCTTTAGGCTGCTTTGTTTGGCTGCTTTAAATTTGTTAAGGATGTCTGAATAATTACGGAGAAATTCTATTTTATATGGACTGCTCATGATGTCGACGAGAATTAGCAGCTTTTTTGAAAAAAGAGAGAAAAAAGTTTTTGTGAGCTGGATCATCGTCACTTTTACTGGATGATTTTTCCGAAAATTCAGGGGGCTTTCAAGGTCCTCAAAATAGTTGCACACTTTTTCCTTAATAGCGTTCAAGGAGCAGGATTATGGGAGACAATTGTTGGTTCCTCAGAGAAAGTATTCAAATTGAAATGTATTGATTCTCAATTTTGAGCTATAATTGTTTTTTTTGTTTCTTAACTGCATATCTTAACGTGACATGTTCTGCTAAACCGTTTGTTAAAATAATTTTTTCATGTATGACTACCGTTGTGATATTTTAGCATCTTCAGAAAAATGTGTTTTTCAAATATTTCGAAAGATATCACTCCGAGTTCTTCAAATAACATGAACGTGGAATTGATTGATTTCAACTGAAGATAGTTTAGTTTTAATTTTGTATTTTTTTCATGAAAGACCGAAATCATCAGTTATTTTCTATTTTTTCAGCATTTTAATAAGTTTAGTAAATTAGCAGTTGAATATGAATTGTTGTCATAGTGTACATAGCAAAAAAATAGCGGATTTGTCTTGTCACCAAACACTTAAATTTTTCCTTAAAAACTCTCGAACTGTTACTTCAACTTTATTTGAAATAACCGGATTTCGTTAGAAGTTCCTAGAATGGTATCAGTTTTTCATATTTAAAGAAGCTAATTAATTACATGTTTTATTTTGAATGAAAAACTTCTAAAAAATTTAGTTTCTAACTGCTAAGTGACTGATCTGTAATACTAATTGTTCTGACTTTGAGTGTTTTCATTCTTAATTTCTTCATCTTTTAGTGCCTCATTGACCAAGTATTGTAAATCAAATTTATAGTTTTTGTTTAAAATATTGCTAAAAGTTAAAAATTATATCACACGATGTGGGCAAATGTCAATTTATCTTCCGCGTTGAAAAAATCAGATTAAATTTGTTAGCTTTATTTGTATTTGCAATTAATTACAATTATTTTAACGGTTACTTTATTAAGTGAAATACCGTGCTTCAAAATAAAGATAAAGAAGCAGAAGAACTTTTGAAATAACAATAATTAACTACAAAAAAACAAGCCTGAACTTCAAATTGTCATCATTCAGTGAAACCTTTTCAAACAATCTTAGCAGGACTCTATGAAGGTATTAGGAGCCATTAGTTTAAAAAAGAACTGAGAGGACTGTTCCTCTGCAGTAAAATTTCTTATTGATATTTTAAAGGTTTTTTCTGTTAATAATATGCTTACTTTTTTTTAGAAACATAGAAAACTGAACTTTATCTGGACAGCACGTGACGTCAATGAGAAACAGATGCTATGCTGTTACAAGGATTTTCAGTTTATGATAAAGTTTTTGATAAATTTTTGCGTGGAAACCAAAACGTTCTTCATTTTTGACGGATTGATTTTACTTCTTTGACAACTGTTGTTGGGATAAATAAAAGATTTTGAGGAAAAACTCTACATTCTCTGAAATAGTGACAGAAATATAAGTTAGATACTCTCAATATAAAAGATTCTGCAGAAGAGTCAACAAACCATCAGGAAAAACACAGTATCGTCGGGTTCAATTTGACAGCAAAATGTCAGCAATTAGTGATTTGATAGCGAGTCCGGTGGTCGTTCTGAAATTTTGGCCGACTTTCAAGGTGGTTACCTACTAAATTTTTGGCAGTCGCAGATGTCAGGGAGCTAAGTTATGCTTGTTTTCCCAAAAGATCTCAACATCGATCTATTTTTTTCTAATTTTTTCATCTATGAAAATCTCTGCAGATGAAGCAACAGGACGATTTCTTCAATAACAATCAAGAGTCACTTCAAAATCAACCTTTTGCAGAACTTCTGAAAAACTACTTAATTATTTCACATTTGCGTATAAGAAATGAAGGTGAGTATTATCAGGCATTTAGTTTTAAAAAGACTAAAAACGCCCTGCCTCTGCAGCAAAACTTCTCTTTCCATTTTTGTTCATTTTATTTGTTGTCTGTTAATAAATATAAAGAACAGTTTTTCTCAAAAACTTAAAAGTTTAGTTTATCGAGACAGCAAGGAATATCAATATAAACTAGATGCTCGCAAAATAAGTGATTCCGCTGAATAAGGCAACTAATCAGCGGGATAAAACACAAAAATGTCCGATTCAATTAGAAAAGAAATGTCAGCAAGAAAGAGAAATGTGACTTGCTCAAAATTTTAACAACTACTAGCAAAAACCGAAAAATGCAAAATTTGTTTTCCAGTTTATCGATTTTGAAATCAAAACTGGCTCGAAATTTTTTGCCCATATGCCTTTGAAATAGGCCTTTCTTTGGCTGCTTTGAAATTTCTTGTTAGGAGGATTGAAAAAATATGTGCAGACTTGCCGCCATTTGGTTTTCACATGATATTCAAGAAAAACTGCCGCCCTCACAGTTGACAATCTTAGTGAACAACAGAGCAAATCAGCATGACAAAATCTAACAAAATTGGTTTGCTGAATTTGACCAGAGAAAGCTTAGTAAAAAAATTATTGATTTGTCAGCGGTATAATCAACAGAAATACAATATGGTTTACTGATCTCACTGCGGGCTTTCAAGATGATAGTATACTCAACCAATCTTCCATAGAACTCAAAGTGCTGAATTGTAACGATAATTAGATTTTTGCCGATGTCCCAGAAAAGGAGAGTCATCAATTTTGAATATGGATATCCTCAAGTTTGATCACTTGCCGGTTTCGTTTTCTTTTCTTAGCTGTAAATTTTTTATCACATGTTTTCTAAACAAAATAATCATTTTTGTTCAGGCTGTTTTGTTTCGCTGCTTTGAAATTTCTTGATAAGGTGAATGAATAGTTTGAAATGAATGATAAATTTTCCTTACCAAAAATACTGAAATGTAGATGGCGACGGATTTTTTTACACAAAAAGTAGGCAGAGCTGCTGCTTGAGGTTAAAATAGAATCTACCTTGTCCGATAACAATATCCAACAAAATTTCATTGTTTGCGAAGACCTTGCGCTTTTGCGCTGGAATACTTTTCTGATGATTTACCTATCCGTTGTTAAAAACAATTATGTAATTGTTCTCTGTTATCATAATCGCCAAAAAAGACAGGCAGGGGATTATAAATTAGGGGTTTTATTTTAGATGTAAGCATAGCGAAAGTACGAGAGTTTCTGTTTGTTTCAGCATTCAGTGATGAGTGTGCTGATTTGGATGTAATAGTGATGGTGAATGAGATCTTATATCAGTTACAATAGGTGCTCCCTAGATACAATAGGTGCTGAGAGGTAATAATGCGTAAAAAGAAAGAGACTAATTTACAACATTAAATTAATGATTCCAAGGAGTTTGAGAAATTTGTCTTACTGAGTGTGTATTTGATCCTTGAGAAAGATTGAAGGGGTTGTTTGCTATTTGAGAAGCGGTTAAAAATGAGAATTGTGTACGTAAAAAGTCATTATCTGACGATCGTTTGAAACAAGACTAAGCTAATTTTTTGTGGCGTTTCTTCAACAGCCAAGTCAAAATGTATCGGTTGTGGTTAACCTGAGCTTTGTGTTCGTGAGTTGTTTGTTAAGTTGATCGGAAAAGTAGAAAATACAAATAGTTTGAGCAATTTTAGTTTGAGTAAAGTGCTTTTTGGGAGTCTCCTCTGAGCTGGTATTATAGTGATTTGTGGAAACTGTGTAAAATTTTTCTGAAAACCTGTATACAGTGATGAAATCGGTAGACTTAGTGGCTGTTTTTGTTGTTGTTATTGTTGTTGTTGTCGTTTTTGAAATGGTTCGTAGATTTGGAGAGCCGATAAAAGATTTTTGATATTGTGGTAAAGTGGGTGAGAGTGTCCAGAAGGACAAGTTTTTTCTGCAGACTGGTACAGATTACTGACGAAGAAGGGATGTGCTTCCACTTAATGAGCTTGCGGTATATTATTTAAGGTTTAAACGATGGCTATTTTGTGGTCAATTGTTTTGTGTTTTCGATGTGTGAACACACCAGCGCTACTGCTACTGAAAAGATAAGTCTGTATATTTATGTTGTCCAATTTCTTGGCAAGGATTACAATAAAAAATACGATAGTAACCGCTTGATGAAGCAACAAGATTTTAGACAATTAAGAAGAATGTAATCCCATGCCTCGCTGCGAAGGGTGATTCTAGCGGGTTGTTGTTTTCCTGGTTGATGAGAATTAGAACATTAGAGGAAAATAATTCTAACAGTTGGCCAATTGTGTAGTCCTTTTCATCAAATAAGAAAACTGTTTGAGAAGAAATTTTAGACCGTTCGAATTCGATTTGGTCATTCATTTCTAAAGAATCCTCAAAATGTTTAAAAACTTGAGAGCCTGGGATGACGTCCATTTTCCATCTGTAGACTAAGTCTCGGTGCAACTTTTCTAAAAAATTTTGATTGGCTTGGTTTGGAATTGTAGGTATAAAGAAGTGTGTAATATCTTTATAATGAAAATTTTTGACACATAAAACAAAGTTGCAACAGTAATTTGAAAAAATTTGTTGGTAGTTTGGTGAACCTTGAAGAAGTTTTTATGATTTTTTGTTTTCCCTTAACGTTTGTGATATCTCTAAAGTTTTTTTCGATTAGAATGTTTTAATAATGTCTCTTTGTGCCTTTTTTAAATTTATATGCTTTCCTGGATAATGTCCGAGGAGTAATGGTTGTTTTTTAGTAACTGTGACAGCAAAACTTTTTTGAGAGAAGGCGCATCTGTGAGAAAGTTTAAAGGAGATGCAGCTTTGCACTGAGAAAAGAAGCTTTCAAAATGTGTGGAAAGTAGATAGAAAAGAGAGGTGAGGGCGGATGAACACTGTATTGTTACTGATTTAATGTTCAGAAGAAGAAAATAATTGTTGTATGCAAAGTGTGTTGAGACAGTTCGGGTAAATTTAGTGAGCTTTGAGGGTTGCTGAAAAGTCAAACAAAAGCTGAGAGAGACGTTTTGTTGTTTATTTGAAAGAGAAAAGTCATAAAGTGAGGAATAATTAACAAAGTGATATTTAGATCGAGAGAACTAAACAGAGAGAGCTAGCTGAATGCAAAGAAAGAAAACCAGAGAAGTGTTTTTTTGCATGAGATTCTGGCTTATTAAAATTATCCTGGGGGCGTAAAAGCAGTTACAGAGTCATACCACAATCAGCTAAAGAAAAGCGAGATTCTTACCAATCAGTGAAACTTTTTCAACTTAAACGTGGTTATCATGAATATCATTAAGTTGCAGGTGACTGGCCGCTTTACCCCTTTTCTATTTCCCTCCGATTGGAAAAGTATGTTTACGTTTAGAGAAGTTATGGATAAATCATTTCCCAAGCGTGGGTGGGTTCGGATGGTCTTTTTCCCGGAGTGTAAATGTGTCATGTAGGGGAGGGGTGAAAGAATTGGCGAGTCTGAATTGGCTTGTTCAGACTGTCCGTCTACTGGATGAGAAAAATTGAGTCGAATTCTCTACTGTTACTTTTGCGTGTGTAAGTCAAACGAGACAGACTTCCATTTTTGACCATTTTTTGGCGGTCTCCTGAGGAAAGTTATCCCAGATTTAATTTTCCATTTGCTGTTGAGTGGATAAATCTTTGAGCAAATAGGGGATAATAGTATTTCTATAAAGAAGTATTTGTTAGCCGTGAAAGCCTTCAAGCTTTTTTGCTTACAACGTGGTGTTTTGGATAATCTCGTAAGGTTTTGTAGTTGTAATTTTATAAATACTTTAATATGTAAAAAATTTTAACAATGAGAACTTGGGTATTAATTTGCAGTTTTTGGGTATCTGCCAAATCTCCTCTTAACGAAACATCGTAACCCAGTTTGAGGTGCCAGACCGAAAGTCGATATGTCCAGACCCAAATGAGCGCACAAGGTGGCGTCGTGCGTTCAAAATTACACGGTCTGGAAAAAAAATGAACGCACGATAGTCTGGGCATATGCAATTTTGAACGCATGATAGTCTGGACATATGCAATTTTGAACGCATGATAGTCTGTACATGTGCAATTTTGAACGCACGATAGTCTGGACATATGTAACTTTGAACGCACCATATGCAACTTTGAACGCACGATAGCTGTTATTAATGTAATAAAACCCTATTGACCTCCATATGTTAGTATGATATGTTAATGATTTTCACTACTTCACTAAATCACCACTTTTTCTTATTTTCATTCTTCTGATAACTTTTTTTGAATTCAGTTCTTCTTCTGAACCTCAGTGGAAATTCAGCAGCTTTCCAAGTTAGAAGCTCTGATTGGAATTAAGTCAGAATGCCATATCTCTTTACCAAATCTACTATTTCAAGCTATACATTTGACTACGGATTCGTGTCGCGAATCAGACTTTCAAGGTCAGACAAGCATTAGCACTACAATTGCTAATCTTTTGAGTGAGATATTACAACCCAGAAAGGATTGGGTTATCATCATGGCGTAATAATCTTTTCGACGGCTTAGCTGTACAGTTTTTCGTCACGTTGCAATACTTTTCAGCGTACTTATCGAAAAATTACTGTAAGATCTTTGCAAACTCTCACGGGGCTTTCCAAAAAATTGCTTTTAAAAACTTTCATGGAAGCCATGAACCATAATCATGAGACAATATAAACGTTTAAAAGATACAGATACCTGATTTTGAGATAATAAATTTTGTGTTTCTTTTTTTTTGTTGCGCAGGCATTTCACCTACTCTCAAAAAACTCTGAGTTAATAAATTTTTTCATGTATTTATTTATTACATTATTTATTGCTATTTGTATGAGTTGTCATTTTGCGTTTAATTTTTATCTTCAAAAGTTTTTTCTTATTGAAGTCACTACAAGTTTTTCACAGACATTGAACTTCTAAAAGGTTGATTTCAGTAGAAGGAACTCTATATATAATAACATCTTTTTTTCAAAAGTGTCTGCTCGTATCTGCAAATATTATTGTAATGCATAAAGCAGAAACAATAATTGATTTATTCTGACCAGACAAAATAATTCGTACAATTTCCTGATATTTTCTGTCAACTTTTCATTTGAAAAACAAGCTTGTTCATGTTCAAAAGAGTTCTTCGGTACCTGTCTCTGAAATCAACAAAAATGCAAACAATTTACCCGCTTTATTTTGAATGGAATTCAAGTGCTGAAAACTTTGGTTACAAATGAGTGGTCTTATATAACTTTTCGATGCTTCTTTTGAAGTTAAGTCTCTTCTTTTTAAATTTTTTTCTTTTATATGTTCTTCATTCACTAAATACAGCAATGTGACACTACTGTTTTTTTAGGGACTGCGAGGACAAAACAATCTCTCCAACTGTAATCGAATTCTTAGTTGGTTTAAAAGAAGGTTTTTGTCCTTTAAAATTTTAATCTTCCCTGTTTTGTTAGAAACTCGGGAAACACCGCATTAATTGGACAACAAATAATATCAATTTTAAAAAAATTCTCTCAAAAAAGCGATTCTGCTGGAGAAAAACAGCTTGAGAGCAAGAGAAACCAAATTTGGCTGCATAAATTTGACAGAGAAGTGTCAGTAAGACGGAGAAATGTGTCTTTCCTTTTGAAAAATAGCAATTGTTTTCAATGGTTTCGGACAACTAACAAACAAAACAGTGATAGTTAATTCACCACAACTAAATTGTTTAACATTTTGGGTTTCATGTTTAGAACCATCAAGACAGGTCATAAAATCAAAACAAAAATTTAAAAACTGAGCGTTTTTTGAGTCATTTTTTACCTTATGGAATAAGAAAACAAAACTTACTTGAATTCTTTCTATCTATACGTCGCGGTTTGACTGCTTTGAAAATTGTTGTTGCGAGGACAAAAAAAATTTGAAGAGACTTCATTCTATCTGGACCTTACATGCTATCCATGAAAAGTATATGCTCTCACCTTATGCAATCCCAGAGAACGATACAGCATATCAGGGAGGAAAACACAAAACTGGCTTGTTCAAATTGACAGAAAAACTGTTGGTTTGTCGGCGATCATTGACAAAAATACTGGATTTTGTCTCTGAAATTTTGGTGGGTCTATGAAAGTCTGGAACATGAGAGACAATGTTCGATATCATGGTTTATCATCTTGGATTATAAAATTTAGCCATTTCAACATTCTTTTTTTTTCTGTCGGTTTTTAATTGTACAAAAAGCGGTATCTCTAAAAATACATGCTGAAAGATCTCTCTCCAAAAAAAATTGATTTACAATTTTTCTCAATTATAAGTCCGGTATCTTCCTTTTTTATTCTATTCGTTTTTAGCCTCGTTTAGTCTATAATAGCTTCTATGGCTGTTTAAATAGAACGGATGATCAAAAAACCAAGAGTTAATTCGACGGAAGCCTTAGCTAGAACTTGTTTCACAGGGCAAAAAATTTTTCCTAGTTGTTTTTAAAACTGCAATGAAGTGTTGTGAGCCATATAGTATTAAAAAGACTAAAAGCAAACTAAATATGCGGTTGATTTTCCTAACTGCCCTTTCTAAGTTGTTTGTTGCTTTTTTGCCACTATTTGTTAACGTCCTGTTGTTTAAGAAACTTGTTGCTTTTTGTTAATTTATCTCCTTCATAAAATTTCTTTATTTATTTTTCAAAATAGTAGTATCTAAACACTTATGAGTTTATATTAGTTATTTTCTGTCTTTCAGAAATCAAATAAAAGAAAAAAATGTAACACCGCAAATATTGACTTTTTTCAAACAGAAAAAAAAATGTCGCCTGCCATTTCGTAAACTGGGATAAAAGTTTTAGAACCTTTAAGATATTAATGCAAATTATGAGTTGCTATATATTGTTATATTTTAAAACTTACGACTTGCTTTCAACGACTCTAGTCACCAAAATTAAATTTATCCGCATGTTGAATCCTGCACGACATGTTCAACACTAAAATGATAATTACACTATAATCAATTAGTTTTTGAGGACAATTTTTTATTACAAAGGAAATTAAATCTTATTTGTATCTCTTATTGATAAGTTTGCAATAAGTTCTAAAATTTTGCTCTCAGAGCATGCAATAAGCAGAAAAACATCAAAAAGTTGGGTGGTTCAATTTCAAAGAGTAAAAAAATATTGGTTTGCAGCGTGATCATTGACAGAAAATTGGACGGTCTGTCTGAAATCTCCGCGGGCTAGCATAGTTAATCCTTCAAAATCTCCCCAAAAAATCGAATTATGGGAGACTTTAACTGATGCCAAGGGAAAAGATGCATTAAATTTTTGGAACATAAAAATTCTTAAATTTGAGTTCTTAAATTTTGAATTTGTAGCTCTAGAGGTTTTTGTTGTGAGTTCTCTAACACTATTTTTTAACTTTCTTTACGCTGCTTTGTTTGGCTGCTTTAAATTTCGTTAAGGATGTTTGAATAATTACTGATAAATTCTATTTTATGTGGACTGCTCTTGATGTCGACGAGAACTAGCAGCTTTCTTGAAAAAAGAGAGAAAACTGTTTTTCTCAGCGGGATCATCGGCACTTTTACTGGATGATTTTTCCGAAAAATCAGCGGATTTTAAGGTCCTCAAAATGGTTGCACACTTTTTCATTAATAGTTGCGCTCGCATTTCATCTACTCTCAAAAGACTCTGAGTTAATATTTTTTATATGTATTATTTTTTGCTATATGTATAAAGTTGTCATTTTGCGGTTAATTTTAACATCAAAATTTTTTTCTTATTGAAATCACTACAAGTTTTTCAAAGACATTGTGCTTCTAAAAGGTTGAGTTCAGTAGAAGAAACTCTATATATAATTATATCTTTTTTCGCAAGTGTCTGCTCGTGAATGCAATTAATATCGTAATGAATAAAGCAGAAAAAATAACTGATTCATTCTTACCAGACGAAAATTTTCGTAAATGTCTTGAATTTTTCTGTCAACTTTTTATTTGAAAAGCAAGCTTGTTTAAGTTCAAAAGATTTCTTGAAACGGTATCTTTCTCTGAAATCAACAAAAACGCAAACAATTTACCCGCTTTGTTTTGAATGGAATTTATGTGCTGAAAACCTTGGTTATAAGTGAGTGCTCTCATATAACGTTTGGAAGCTGCTTTTGAAGTTAAGTAAAAAAAAGTGAAGTAAAAAAATGGTCTCCAAAAAGCGATTCCACTGGAGAAAAACAGCTTGAGAGCACGAGAAAAACAAAAATGACTGCATCAATTTGACAGATAAATGTCATTAAGACGTAGAAATGTGTCTTTTCTTTTTGAAAAATACCAATTTTTTCAATGATTTCGGACAACTAACAAACAAAACAGTGATAGTTAATTCAACACAACTAAATTTTTTGACATTTTTGGTTTCAAGTTTAGAGCCATCACGACAGGTCATAAAAACAATACAAAAAATTAAAAACTGAGCACTTTTTGAGGCATTTTTTACCTTATGGAAAAAGAAATCAAAACTTACTTGAGTTCTTTCTATCTATACGTCGTGGTTTGACTGTTTTGAAAAATGTTCTTGGGAGGACGAAAAAACTTTGAAGAGACGTCACTCTATCTGGACCTTACATGCTATCCATGAAAAGTATATGCTCTCACCTTATGCAATCCCAGAGAACGATACAGCATATCAGGGAGGAAAACACAAAACTGGCTTGTTCAAATTGACAGAAAAACTGTTGGTTTGTCGGCGATCATTGACAAAAATACTGGATTTTGTCTCTGAAATTTTGGTGGGTCTATGAAAGTCTGGAACATGAGAGACAATGTTCGATATCATGGTTTATCATCTTGGATTATAAAATTTAGCCATTTCAACATTCTTTTTTTTTCTGTCGGTTTTTAATTGTACAAAAAGCGGTATCTCTAAAAATACATGCTGAAAGATCTCTCTCCAAAAAAAATTGATCTACAATTTTTCTCAATTATAAGTCCGGTATCTTCCTTTTTTTATTCTATTCGTTTTTAGCCTCGTTTAGTCTATAATAGCTTCTATGGCTGTTTAAATAGAACGGATGATCAAAAAACCAAGAGTTAATTCGACGGAAGCCTTAGCTAGAACTTGTTTCACAGGGCAAAAAATTTTTCCTAGTTGTTTTTAAAACTGCAATGAAGTGTTGTGAGCCATATAGTATTAAAAAGACTAAAAGCAAACTAAATATGCGGTTGATTTTCCTAACTACCCTTTCTAAGTTGTTTGTTGTTTTTTTGCCACTATTTGTTAACGTCCTGTTGTTTAAGAAACTTGTTGCTTTTTGTTAATTTATCTCCTTCATAAAATTTCTTTATATATTTTTCAAAATAGCAGTATCTAAACACTTATGAGTTAATATTAGTTATTTTCTGTCTTTCAGAAATCAAATAAAAGAAAAAAATGTAACACCGCAAATATTGACTTTTTTTCAAACAGAAAAAAAATGTCGCCTGCCATTTCGTAAACTGGGATAAAAGTTTTAGAACCTTTAAGATATTAATGCAAATTATGAGTTGCTATATATTGTTATATTTTAAAACTTACGACTTGCTTTCAACGACTCTAGACACCAAAATTAAATTTATCCGCATGTTGAATCCTGCACGACATGTTCAACACTAAAATGATAATTACACTATAATCAATTAGTTTTTGAGGACAATTTTTTATTACAAAGGAAATTAAATCTTATTTGTATCTCTTATTGATAAGTTTGCAATAAGTTCTAAAATTTTGCTCTCAGAGCATGCAATAAGCAGAAAAACATCAAAAAGTTGGGTGGTTCAATTTCAAAGAGTAAAAAAATATTGGTTTGCAGCGTGATCATTGACAGAAAATTGGACGGTCTGTCTGAAATCTCCGCGGGCTAGCATAGTTAATCCTTCAAAATCTCCCCAAAAAATCGAATTATGGGAGACTTTAACTGATGCCAAGGAAAAAGATGCATTAAAGTTTTGGAACATAAAAATTCTTAAATTTGAGTTCTTAAATTTTGAATTTGTAGCTCTAGAGGTTTTTGTTGTGAGTTCTCTAACACTATTTTTTAACTTTCTTTACGCTGCTTTGTTTGGCTGCTTTAAATTTCGTTAAGGATGTTTGAATAATTACTGAGAAATTCTATTTTATGTGGACTGCTCTTGATGTCGACGAGAACTAGCAGCTTTCTTGAAAAAAAAGAGAAAACTGTTTTTCTCAGCGGGATCATCGGCACTTTTACTGGATGAGTTTTCCGAAAAATCAGCGGATTTTAAGGTCCTCAAAATGGTTGCACACTTTTTCATTAATAGTTGCGCTCGCATTTCATCTACTCTCAAAAGACTCTGAGTTAATATTTTTTATATGTATTATTTTTTGCTATATGTATAAAGTTGTCATTTTGCGGTTAATTTTAACATCAAAAGTTTTTCTTATTGAAATCACTACAAGTTTTTCAAAGACATTGTGCTTCTAAAAGGTTGAGTTCAGTAGAAGAAACTCTATATATAATTATATCTTTTTTCGCAAATGTCTGCTCGTGAATGCAATTAATATCGTAATGAATAAAGCAGAAAAAAATAACTGATTCATTCATACCAGACGAAAATTTTCGTAAATGTCTTGAATTTTTCTGTCAACTTTTTATTTGAAAAGCAAGCTTGTTTAAGTTCAAAAGATTTCTTGAAACGGTATCTTTCTCTGAAATCAACAAAAACGCAAACAATTTACCCGCTTTGTTTTGAATGGAATTTATGTGCTGAAAACCTTGGTTATAAGTGAGTGGTCTCATATAACGTTTGGAAGCTGCTTTTGAAGTTAAGTAAAAAGAAAGTGATGTAAAAAAATGGTCTCCAAAAAGCGATTCCACTGGAGAAAAACAGCTTGCGAGCACGAGAAAAACAAAAATGACTGCATCAATTTGACAGATAAATGTCATTAAGACGTAGAAATGTGTCTTTTCTTTTTGAAAAATACCAATTTTTTCAATGATTTCGGACAACTAACAAACAAATGAGTGATAGTTAATTCAACACAACTAAATTTTTTGACATTTTTGGTTTCAAGTTTAGAGCCATCACGACAGGTCATAAATACAATACAAAAAATTAAAAACTGAGCACTTTTTGAGGCATTTTTTACCTTATGGAAAAAGAAATCAAAACTTATTTGAGTTCTTTCTATCTATACGTCGTGGTTTGACTGTTTTGAAAAATGTTCTTGGGAAGACGAAAAAACTTTGAAGAGACGTCACTCTATCTGGACCTTACATGCTATCCATGAAAAGTATATGCTCTCACCTTATGCAATCCCAGAGAACAATACAGCATATCAGGGAGGAAAACACAAAACTGGCTTGTTCAAATTGACAGAAAAACTGTTGGTTTATCGGCGATCATTGACAAAAATACTGGATTTTGTCTCTGAAATTTTGGTGGGTCTATGAAAGTCTGGAACATGAGAGACAATGTTCGATATCATGGTTTATCATCTTGGATTATAAAAATTATCCATTTCAACATTGTTTTTTTTCTGTCGGTTTTTAATTGTACAAAAAGCGGTATCTCTAAAAATACATGCTGAAAGATCTCTCTCCAAAAAAAATTGATTTACAATTTTTCTCAATTAGAAGTCCGGTATCTTCCTTTTTTTATTCTATTCGTTTTTAGCCTCGTTTAGTCTATAATAGCTTCTATGGCTGTTTAAATAGAACGGAGCGATCATTGACAAAACACTGGATTTTTTGTCTGAAATTTTGTTGGGCTAATATACGTAGAACTCAAAGAGAACTATCAAACTCTGGAACATGAGAGACAATGTTCGATATCCTGGTTTATTATCTTGGTTTATAAAATTTATGCATTTCAATCTTCTTTCTGTCGGTTTTTATTTGTACAAAAAGCGGTATCTCTGAAAATACATGCTGAAAGATCTCTCCAAAAAATTGATTTACAATTTTTCTCAATTATAAGAGTAGTAAGAGAATCTGCCATATGCTTGTAGGGGGGGGGGGGGGGTTCGGACCCCCCTACAAGACTTTTTACCACCGAAAAACTGATTTTCTCTTTGTGAAACAAAGTTTTTTGGCTAAGTTTCGCCAGCCTGTGAGAAGTTCTTGGGTTAAGCAGTCTGGCGAAACTTATCCAAAAAACTTTGTTTCACAAAGAGAAAATCAGTTTTTCGGTGGTAAAAAGTCTTGTAGGGGGTGGGGTCCGAACCCCCGCCCCAACAAGCAAATGGCAGATTTCTACTGTGGCAATGTTTGCTGTATATAGAATAAGGTGTTACCTAAGTTCTAGACTCTCACTAAATGTTTTTGGTGAAAACATAAAAAATCCAATATAAGACACCAGAGGCCAAAAAATTTCAAAAATTTGAAAAATTTTTTCGAAAATTTTTCAAAGTTTTTCAAAGTCATAAAATGGTCTGAAATGGATTTTGCGCTATGAAAGAGCACTCAAAAGTGATTTTTTGTTGACTTCACTTTTTTCACCTGTGCAGTATGGGGGTCGAAACAAACAAAAATTTCAAATTTTTGAGGAAAAATTTTTCAAAATTTTTCAGAGTCCTAAAATTGTATGAAATGGGTTTTGCGCTATAAAAGAGCACTAAAAAATGATTTTTTGTTGGTTTCACTTTTTTTCACCCATGCAGTATAGGGGTTGAAACACAAAATTTCAAATTTTTGAGAAAAAAATTCTAAAATTTTTCGGAGTTCTAAATTGGTATGAAATGGATTTTGCGCTATGAAAGAGCAGTCAAAGGTGTTTTTTTGTTGAGTTCACTTTCCTTCACCTAGGCAGTATGGGGGTCAACACATATAAGAATTTTGAATTTTTGAGAAAAAAATTCCAAAATTTTTTATAGTCCTAAAATTGTTTGAAAAGGATTTTGCGCTATGAAAGAGCACTCAAAAGTGATTTTTGTGAACCTTTTTTTTGTTCAACCAGGTAAGACCGGAAAAACGCAGTTTCTGGACTGGTCTGAAATAAGTCAAAGAGCAGTCAGAAGCAGTTTTTAATGACAATACCACTGCTAATGTGCAGTATGATGTGGAAAGCATGTCTTTATTTTTTTTGTATGCATTTGTAACTATCTATATTTCTATCTAAACAAGTGGGTATGTTTGCATGAATGAGTTCAAAAATGGTCTTCTTGTGTCTGAATGAATAATTGAAAGAAATGGAAGAATGAAATTTTATGTATAAAATTATGCGTACTCATATATATAACAATGGAAGTATAAATGAAAGTTTATATTTGTTTTTAATTAAATATATTTGTGCTAAAGTTTAATAATATATTTGTATGAGTATAAGCTGGAATGTATGTTTTTGTGTATATATTGTAAATGTGTGTATATGTCAAGACGTTTATGGTTTCATGTGTGTATGTTTTCCTTTATGTATGCGGTGAAAAGTATGTATATATGTCTGAATGTGTTTGTATTTATGTATTTATATGCATGCAAGTCTGACGAGAGAGAGAGAGAGAGAGAGAGAGAGAGAGATAGAAGTCCTTGGAGGAGGGCAAATTAATTGCTCAGAAGAATGTTGTTATTCGTTTCCACGATCCAATAGTTTTATATCTTAAAAACAGATTTTGACCTTCCGCGTAGTCAAAATTCACGCTTTTGTTCTTTAAACATTGGCAAACAAAATGGTACCACCGAAGACGACAACAATTCTTTGATGTTCTGAGCATGCTCGTTTGAAAATTGATGAATTTTCTACACCTATCTAGCTACTACATTAAAAACTATGAAGATTTTTTACAAAAAAAAATTAAATTTATGCTTTTGTCTTTTAATCCTTGGCAAAAAAAGAAAAAAAAAGTTGAAACACAGTAGACAAAAACAATTTTTTGATGTTCTGAGTATGCTTTTTTGAAAACAGAGATTTCTCCACACTTATTCAGCTACCCTTTTAGGATTGAGCAAGATTGTTTTCAGGAAAAATACATTCGAGATATATTGTTGAGAGATAAACAATAAATTGACCTAAGTAAAAAGAATAAATTCTGTAAAAAACCGAAAAAGTTGGTGGAAAAACTATGATATGCAGGAGCAGGTGAACTTTTTTGGTTAAATAAAGTAGATTGATAGGAATTCATCAAGAGTTTGAACCAGACAAAAGTGTAAAGATGTACAAGAAGAGTAGTTTGCACTGGAACTGTAAAAAATAGCTAAGTTTTCATAAGTTTATTAGCTACTTGATCAATTAAGCAAGAAGGAACACAACCTCTGTATCTGCGGGGCTTGCTAGAAACAACTTCAGCAGTGTATAAGCTTTTTTTGCGTATTGGGAATAACACTAATGGATAATGCGTGCTGGGACTGAAATCGTAAACAAAGGCGAATAGCTTCTTCAGTAAATGGTTCCAACATACTCAAAATACTCAACTATTGAACACTGGAAGAAAAATACCAGAGCACCTCAAGCCAACAAAAATCAAATGAGTTCATTATTGTTCTTTCTTGGATCAAACTTAGTGTGCATTCCGTAACCCAGTATATATATTTTTGATGACTTATCGTTCGGTTAACGTTTTAAAATATCAAAACCGTAACGATATTTGATAGAGCATCGGCGGAAAGAGGTACATCCAATGGAGTTTGAAAAGAGCAGAGTCTATATAACATATAATTGGGCTAAGAAGCCTGGCGAACATTTCGGTATCGAACACAACACTACTGCTACCTGCTACTGCTACTACCTACTACTACAACCTGCAACTACCATCTACAATTAGTCACTACTACTACTACCTGCTAGTACTACCTACAAGTACTACTAGATACTATTACTCACTACTATAACTACTTATACCTACCAATACAACCTACTTTTTTTACCCTCCAATATTACTTGTTTTACTATCTACAACGTGTTTTTGTTTTTCTAAAAAACGAAAAAGATTCGTTTCTCTAGACACTCGCTTAACATAAACAACAGAAACTGTTATCTACCTTAAGGTAACGTGGCCTGACTGAAGCAGACCGACAAACTTTATCCGCCAATTTTTTCAAAAAATCATCAAGTGTTTGAAAGTTTTCCAAAGATATGAAAAACTCTTAAAGGCATTGTTACATACATTAACTCAGCATTTTTCATTTTAGAGTTAATTTTCTGAATTAACAATTAAAAAATCCATAGTGTGATATATGAAGTGATATTTAATTAATAGAAAATAATGTAGGGTATTTATTGTTTAGCGAACAAGTCTAATTTATGGAACTTAAAATAATTTTTATTGCATTTTTTTTTGAAGTTTATTTTTTTTGTGTACTTTTGTTACTTATGACGGATCAGTCAAAAGTTTTTTGTTCAAAAGTTTTTTCAATAGCTTTTCTTCAAAAGTTTTTTTGTTTAATCAGTGTGTGACATCTGATTCCATTTGCAATTAATTGAAAGATATGAAAATTAAACTTTTTTAACATTCTTATTTAAAGGATTGTATAGCGTAAACATTGAGTGCTTCACAATGGCACTGCACTATGTCTATTTAAAATATCAACATCATAGACATATGTTTGTTTCAGAAAAAATCTATAGTGTACCTAAATGGAGTCCAATACTTTACAACGTACCTACATTATCCAAAAACCTGAGGTTTCACTGTATATAGTTGTTTTCATATGGTTATTCAGAGTCATTTGTTATTTCAATTGTCAGATATTACACAACTTCTTCTGAATACTTAGGTTTCAACTTTTTTGCATAGACTAAAAACTGCTGGGACTGCTTGACAAAAACAATGTATTAGTTTAGCGCGACATGATTTTGCAATTTTTGTTGTTTTAACTTCTTCCTAATTTTATTGAATTTCATTTAATCCTTGTTTATCTGAAGAAAATGAAAAATAAATTAACCTCATCAAACGTTTCTTAGCAAAATTGAGTGAAACAGTCTTGTTGGATTTGAGAGCTGAAACAAAAACCTTTAATTTAGGGGTCAAGGTAAACAAATTTGTTCGTTTTCAAAGTCTGCTTACACTAAATGGACACCAAATGGTTCCACAGAAGTACATTTTAGGGAATTTGAAACAAAATTCTTGTTTTTTAGTGTTCGGAACTCAACAACCGGAGACGGTATGGCTTTGGATCAGCAAGTATAATAAAAATGTGAAACACGGTCGATCACTTTACATAAAAAGTTGAACCATTGAGTTCGTATTCGAGTTTGTGATCTAAAAGTAGTCTCCAAGGATAATTGACTTTTTTGAAAGCATATTAAAACGGTGATGCTTGGTAGATCACTCTACGTAAAAATTGAAGTTTTGAGTTTGTGTTCGAGTTTAAAAACACTATTCAAGTATAATTGACTTTGAAAAAAAAGACTACTTTTAGTATTCAAAACTCAATAATTGGTGACTGTTTAACTTTGAATTACCAAATATAATGAAATGTGAAAACTTGGCCTATCGCTTTTTTTAAAAGTCAAAGTTTGAGTTTGAGTTCGTGATCTAAAAATAGCATTCATGTGATGATTACGTCATAATAGTTGAGTTCTGTTATAAAGTTGCGAACGCAAAACAGTTGAAACACGTTCTCACAATCTATTTAAACTACAGCTATATGTGTGTCAAAGAACCGAAGGACACTTTCTGGTTTTACTAAGGTTTTTGATATAGTTTACTATATTATATAGACTATATTCACATGGTCTTTTATGCAATCTTTACTGCACGTGTTCTACAAGCTTTCCTGAAGAGATAGTTTTGCATAGTTCTATAGAAGAGTACATAAAAAACACATGATTTTCCTGGTGCTAGGAAAATTGACCGACAGAGCGTTTAGCCGACAAGGAAAAAATGAGAAATTTAGCTGACAGTTTTTATCATAATTGCTAATAAAAGTGTGATTGGTTTATAAATCAGTAGTTCGGTTGTGATAGATTCATATCAAGTCCCACAGGCCGTTGAGGCATGGCCATGGCCCGCGAGGCATGGCCAGATGCGGTTAAATAAAATTCCACCAGGGATAGGCCTCCGTTACACTAGTTGATGAAAAAACTTTGGTGTATTTGCCCGCTTACGGAATACTGTTTTGAATTGGCCAATCACAGCTTCAGAATAAGCTTTATTACTCATTTTACTTAAATTGTTGGTTAAATTTCTTTTTTTTTGGTTTTCTATAAACACCCTGTCGGCCAATACGGCGGCAACCGATATGCCGAAATTAGCACAGTGTCGACATTATTTACGAATAATCCTTGAAAAGAGAGGTCAGTGCAACTTTTTGAATGATTATTTTTCTCTTAAGAATGTTCTGCTAATGAACTTTAAATATTGCAAAATAACTAATATGGAAAACTTTCAAGTCATAACCACATTAAGTAAAAGTTAACACAACTAACTTTGATTTTTGCTATCATCAAAAACCGTCAACACCGAGAGTAGAGATAAAATTAGGCTCTTTGAGACCATCGTCAAACTTACAAGTGTATTTCTACAGTCAATTCGACCGATTTGGAAAAGTTTGCAGCGATAAAACCCTGATACCCATTATGCACCAAGTTCAAAGTTAAAACTACTTAAAACCTTTGGAAATTAGTGTTTCACTTTTCTTTGTGTTAATAAGTATTCTTGGTTTTGTGCACTTAGTTTTGATGGTATCTTTCTGAAGGGTTTTCTACGTTTTCAAACGTTTGTTTGTTATGGATCCTATGAGGATTTGACTTGAGTTCTTTCAACTTAGTCAAAGAAAACCAACTGACAAAAAGACTAATATTGATTATAAAGGCAATTAGGCTAATAAGATTTGCTGGTTTTTTTAAGCAGTATTTTAATTTTCTCTCAGCTTAATCGATGTGAGAAATATGTAAAACTGCATCTTTGAAAAAAGTTCCAGGTGGAACTTTAATACTGCGTATTTTGCTAATTGCCACCATTGTAACTTAAAATGATTTGTATCCTTTATAACAAAAATGGTAGAATCGTTATATACAAGAAAATGTTTTCTTTTCATGAGTAATCATATAGCAAAACCTTAACCTTCAAAAAAGCTTTATTGATCTGCAATTTACTCTATGAAAGCGAATCGGCGTTCTCACAGGTAGCATGAAAACATTTTTTTTCAATGGCGCTCAAAAAAGGAAACCTGTAACGGAACTCTGAAATTAACAAAGGTAAGAAAAGAAACGTTTTTCACGTCAATTTTGTTTTTTATTTGACACGCTTGGTATAAAACAATGCCTAGCTGGATGACATTAAAAAAATAAAAATTATGCAAACCATTATATAAAAAATTGTTGACAATCAAACTGTTTATGTGCAAGCTGATTTTTTATTGCTACTTTATCAAATTTGTACTTTTAAGACCTCAATGGTTTGCCTGGAGGAAACTTATAAGAGAACGGACAAGTATTCACTTCTTGCATTTATCGGAAAATTCGTTCTGATACGTTAAATGCTTACTTTTCATCAGACCATAGCTTTAAAGAATAACGAAGTTTTGCGTCCACGTTAATGAATACTTTGGGTTTAAAATTTTTTGAATTACTTAAAAAACATACTGAAATACTTCATATTGACACATAGCTTCAAAAGCTACTGAGTGAATTCTGTGAAAACTAAATGTTCCATGACAAACACAAGTTGTTGCACATGTGTACAGAAGAAACTAATGCATATTCACGTTTATGGTTCAGATTGAGCCTTTGAAAACAAGCTTATTATCTACTAACAGAAAACGTTAGCAGGGAACTTCTTATTGTTCCTCAAAATAACCCACGTCAATACTATGCAAAATCAAAAGTATTGTACAAAAAAATTGATATTAAACCTACGTCTGGGAACCAGTTACTATATGAACTAGAAGCAATTGTAACCGTGAAAATCAAACAAGAACGTCAATAGGTGAATTTAAATGAATTTGAACTGTCCTGCTTATTCCATTGCTTTATTTAACTTAAAGTTATTTTGCTTTACTGGAGCACACTGGAGGTCGAAATTTGTTCCCTAATAAACAATTATAAGCCTACGTACTAACTCTCTATTTATCTCAACTTTTGCTGCAACACAGTAGAGTACATGTATATACGCCTTCTTGATCAGAGACAACAGAATACTTAAGCAAACTAGTAAAAGTGCTCTTAGCCGAAAATATTATGCAAGAATTTTTGCAGAGCAGACTGCACTTCTCATAAGCACAATATAGGTGTTTATTATTCAATATTCAACATAGGTGAATGTTTGTTCCAGCCAGTCACTTGTAAGAAAGCTGAAGTGAAAAGACCCGAGAGAGAGATGAAAATTTGTTTAAATTTTTAGTTGATGATTTAAGATAAATTTTGTTGCCAATAAAATTGACTTCTCAAATGAGACTAATAAATTTTTCACCAACCATAGCCGAATATTTGAGAACCGAGAATTTAGTATCTCCTAGTATAGACACTGAAAACGAATTAAAATATAATTATCTTGAAACCATCGTGGACCATGGCCATGCCTCAGCGGCTTATGGGACTTGATATGAAACTATCATAACCGAACATGAGACCAGTTAACCCACTCAGGTACTATTTCTTAGTAATCAACTAGCAATTTAGGGTAATTAACAGCAATTTTTCGATTTCGACTCTACTTATATCAATAAAAGTTGCGGCGTTTTCTAACGTCAGCTCTTTATAACGTCGAATCTCTTGCTCGTATCCGTTTCAACATTTTCAGAACAACAATTTACGGTTGGGGGATCCTACTCTACAACAAATTTCTGACTACCTACTCTTTTGAACAGGCAGAACACCGTTTCCTGTTTCTCTGACGTGGATAATGTTGAATCAACAAACTGTATTTTAAAGGATCATAAACATACACAATGAAGATTAATAATGTACAGCATTTCAAAATAACAGGTTATAAATGGAAACAATTCAATACTAAAAACCAACGTCTATTTATAAGCTTTAATCAACAAGAATTTTTCAATTCTAGTTGTTATTGTCACATGAACACCTCACATTTTCATCAAATCTCATTCTTTTTGGAAAATTTCCACTGTGAAGTACACTTCCTCGAACTACACGAAAATGTCTCCTCTTTTTTAGAGCATTGTTAGACGATGGCACAGTGCTAAATTTCTGGAAGTTTTCTTCAAGTTTTGAGTTTTCTTCGAGAAGGCTAGGGAATTGTTCTAAGATGGAAAATATCACAGTCTTTCTGTTATCATCGGATGTGGATGATGTAGTACGATCAATTTTATCGTGAATAGTGGTTAGTTTGGTTTCATTTCTGCATGATTCGAGTTTTTTCCACAGATTTTCCAAACCTTCTAAAGCAGCGAAGTATTCTTCCTGGCTCCTGAAGAGGGGCATACTTTCGAAATCGTAACTGCGCAAAATCCTCTTGGTGTCCATGGGAAGTGATCCTATGTCAGAAGTCAAAAGATTGGGTATATGCTGAGAAGTTACTTCAGTTTCCGAGGGGGTTGAGTTGTTGATAAAGTCTTCTTCTTCGGTTATATTAGGTAATGTAGTAACAAAGTCAATAAATTTTTTGGGTATGAGGCAATGATCGAAGGTAGTCCAGCCTGAAATTGAACTGTCCTTCCTTTGTTGTATAAAGGCAATATTGTTTTCATATCGAGTTTGATAGACGATTGTGCGCTGAAATGAGCCTTCAAATTGCGTTAGGATATGATACATTATAAGTTATAAACCGGCAGTTGAGTTTGGGTTTTGGCATACATTAACTGAATGGAATACAAGTCAAGAATGAAAACGCTATAATGTTATTTTGAGAAGCAAATCATTCAGTTAAAAGTAAATTCAAACTGTTGGCTGGGATGTTAGCATTCGTTCTATTAGCCTAATTAGCCAAATAGTTTCCAATGAATACCTACAACATTTCGAGGAGGCCTCAGTTGTTAAAGCTGTTAGACTAATTCTTATTCATTTTCATTTGCAAAATGGATTGAAATTTCTCCTAAGTACCTCAGACATTGACATTTTAAGGTTTTGATCTCATTGCTACGCATACAGCAGAAGAATTGCTCTGTGCGTGTGAGAAGTGCAGTCTGCTCTGCAAAAATTCTTGCATAATATTTTCGGCTAAGAGCACTTTTATTAGTTTGCTTAAGTATTCTGTTGTCTCTGATCAAGAAGGCGTATATACATGTACTCTACTGTGTTGCAGCAAAATTTGAGATAAATAGAGAGTTAGTACGTAGGCTTATAATTGTTTATTAGGCAACACATTTCGACCTCCAGTGTGCTCCAGTTAAGCAAAATAACTTTAGGTTAAATAAAGCAATGGAATAAGCAGGATAGTTCAAATTCATTTAAATTCACCTATTGACGTTCTTGTTTGATTTTCACGGTTACAATTGCTTCTAGTTCATATAGTAACTGGTTCCCAGACGTAGGTTTAATATCAATTTATTTGTACAATACTTTTGATTTTGCATAGTATTGACGTGGGTTATTTTGAGGAACAATAAGAAGTTCCCTGCTAACGTTTTCTGTTAGTAGATAATAAGCTTGTTTTCAAAGGCTCAATCTGAACCATAAACGTGAATATGCATTTATTTTTTCTGTACACATGTGCAACAACTTGTGTTTGTCATGGAACATTTAGTTTTCACAGAATTCACTCAGTAGCTTTTAAAGCTATGTGTCAATATGAAGTATTTCAGTATGTTTTTTAAGTAATTCAAGAAATTTTAAACCCAAAGTATTCATTAACGTGGACGCAAAACTTCGTTATTCATTAAAGCTATGGTCTGATGAAAAGTAAGCATTTAACGTATCAGAACGAATTTTCCGATAAATGCAAGAAGTGAATACTTGTCCGTTCTCTTATAAGTTTCCTCCAGGCAAAACATTGAGGTCTTAAAAGTACAAATTTGATAAAGTAGCAATAAAAAATCAGCTTGCACATAAACAGTTTGATTGTCAACAATTTTTTATATAATGGTTTGCATAATTTTTATTTTTTTAATGTCATCCAGCTAGGCATTGTTTTATACCAAGCGTGTCAAATAAAAAACAAAATTGACGTGAAAAACGTTTCTTTTCTTACCTTTGTTAATTTCAGAGTTCCGTTACAGGTTTCCTTTTTTGAGCGCCATTGAAAAAAAATGTTTTCATGCTACCTGTGAGAACGCCGATTCGCTTTCATAGAGTAAATTGCAGATCAATAAAGCTTTTTTGAAGGTTAAGGTTTTGCTATATGATTACTCATGAAAAGAAAACATTTTCTTGTACAAAACGATTCTACCATTTTTGTTATAAAGGATACAAATGATTTTAAGTTACAATGGTGGCAATTAGCAAAATACGCAGTATTAAAGTTCCACCTGGAACTTTTTTCCAAGATGCAGTTTTACATATTTCTCACATCGATTAAGCTGAGAGAAAATTAAAATACTGCTTAAAAAAACCAGAAAATCTTATTAGCCTAATTGCCTTTATAATCAATATTAGTCTTTTTGTCAGTTGGTTTTCTTTGACTAAGTTGAAAGAACTCAAGTCAAATCCTCATAGGATCCATAACAAACAAACGTTTGAAAACGTAGAAAACCCTTCAGAAAGATACCATCAAAACTAAGTGCACAAAGCCAAGAATACTTATTAACACAAAGAAAAGTGAAACACTAATTTCCAAAAGTTTTAAGTAGTTTTAACTTTGAACCTGGTGCATAATGGGTATCAGGGTTTTAACGCTGCAAACTTTTCCAAATCGGTCAAATTGACTGTAGAAATACACTTGTAAGTTTGACGATGGTCTCAAAGAGCCTAATTATATCTCTACTCTCGGTGTTGACTGTTTTTGATGATAGCAAAAATCAAAGTTAGTTGTGTTAACTGTTACTTAATGTGGTTATGACTTGAAGGTTTTCCATATTAGTTATTTTGCAATATTTAAAGTTCATTAGCAGAACATTCTTAAGAGAAAAATAATCATTCAAAAAGTTGCACTGACCTCTCTTTTCAAGGATTATTGGTAAATAATGTCGACACTGTGCTAATTTCGGCATATCGGTTGCCGCCGTATTGGCCGACAGGGTGTTTATAGAAAACCAAAAAAAAAAGAAATTTAACCAACAATTTAAGTAAAATGAGTAATAAAGCTTATTCTGAAGCTGTGATTGGCCAATTCAAAACAGTATTCCGTAAGCGGGCAAATACACCAAAGTTTTTTCATCAACTAGTGTAACGGAGGCCTATCCCTGGTCGAATTTTATTTAACCGCATCTGGCCATGCCTCGCGGGCCATGGCCATGCCTCAACGGCCTGTGGGACTTGATATGAATCTATCACAACCGAACTACTGATTTATAAACCAATCACACTTTTATTACCAATTATGATAAAAACTGTCAGCTAAATTTCTCATTTTTTCCTTGTCGGCTAAACGCTCTGTCGGTCAATTTTCCTAGCACCAGGAAAATCATGTGTTTTTTATGTACTCTTCTATAGAACTATGCAAAACTATCTCTTCAGGAATGCTTGTAGAACACGTGCAGTAAAGATTGCATAAAAGACCATGTGAATATAGTCTATATAATATAGTAAACTATATCAAAAACCTTAGTAAAACCAGAAAGTGTCCTTCGGTTCTTTGACACACATATAGCTGTAGTTTAAATAGATTGTGAGATCGTGTTTCAACTGTTTTGCGTTCGCAACTTTATAACAGAACTCAACTATTATGACGTAATCATCACATGAATGCTATTTTTAGATCACGAACTCAAACTCAAACTTTGACTATTAAAAAGAGCGATAGGCCAAGTTTTCACATTTCATTATATTTGGTAATTCAAAGTTACACAGTCACCAATTATTGAGTTTTGAATACTAAAAGTAGTCTTTTTTTTCAAAGTCAATTATACTTGAATAGTGTTTTTAAACTCGAACACAAACTCAAAACTTCAATTTTTACGTAGAGTGATCTACCAAGCATCACCGTTTTAATATGCTTTCAAAAAAGTCAATTATCCTTGGAGACTACTTTTAGATCACAAACTCGAATACGAACTCAATGGTTCAACTTTTTATGTAAAGTGATCGACCGTGTTTCACATTTTTATTATACTTGCTGATCCAAAGCCATACCGTCTCCGGTTGTTGAGTTCCGAACACTAAAAAACAAGAATTTTGTTTCAAATTCCCTAAAATGTACTTCTGTGGAACCATTTGGTGTCCATTTAGTGTAAGCAGACTTTGAAAACGAACAAATTTGTTTACCTTGACCCCTAAATTAAAGGTTTTTGTTTCAGCTCTCAAATCCAACAAGACTGTTTCACTCAATTTTGCTAAGAAACGTTTGATGAGGTTAATTTATTTTTCATTTTCTTCAGATAAACAAGGATTAAATGAAATTCAATAAAATTAGGAAGAAGTTAAAACAACAAAAATTGCAAAATCATGTAGCGCTAAACATTTGATGAAATGCAAGTTCACAATTACAGTCTTAGCTGTGAACAAATTCTGAGCCCAAGCTAAGGTTAATATGAAACTTAACTAATACATTGTTTTTGTCAAGCAGTCCCAGCAGTTTTTAGTCTACGCAAAAAAGTTGAAACCTAAGTATTCAGAAGAAGTTGTGTAAAATCTGACAATTGAAATAACAAATGACTCTGAATAAACATATGAAAACAACTATATACAGTAAAACTTCAGTTTTTTGGATAATGTAGGTACGTTGTAAAGTATTGGACTCCATTTAGGTACACTATAGATTTTTTTGAAACAAACATATGTCTATGATGTTGATATTTTAAATAGACATAGTGCAGTGCATTGTGAAGCACTCAATGTTTACGCTATACAATCCTTTAAATAAGAATGTTAAAAAAAGTTTAATTTTCATATCTTTCAATTAATTGCAAATGGAATCAGACGTCACACACTGATTAAACAAAAAAACTCAGCTTTAGAACAAAAAACTTTTGACTGATCCGTCATAAGTAACAAAAGTACACAAAAAAATTAAACTTCAAAAAAAATGCAATAAAAATTATTTGAAGTTCCATAAATTAGACTTGTTCGCTAAACAGTAAATACCCTACATTATTTTCTATTAATTAAATATCACTTCATATATCACACTATGGATTTTTTAATTGTTAATTCAGAAAATTAACTTTAAGTTGAAAAATGCTGAGTTAATGTATGTAACAATGCCTTCAAGAGTTTTTCATATCTTTGGAAAACTTTCAAACACTTGATGATTTTTCGAAAAAATTGGCGGATAAAGTTTGTCGGTCTGCTTCAGTCAGGCCACGTTACCGTAACGTTGATAACAGATTCTGTTGTTTATGTTAAGCGAGTGTCTAGAGAAACGAATCGTTTTCGTTTTTTAGAAAAACAAAAACACGTTGTAGATATTAAAACAAGTAATATTGGAGGGTAAAAAAAGTAGGTTGTATTGGTAGGTATAAGTAGTTATAGTAGTGAGTAATAGTATCTAGTAGTAGTTGTAGGTAGTACTAGCAGGTAGTAGTAGTAGTGACTAATTGTAGATGGTAGTTGCAGGTTGTAGTAGTAGGTAGTAGCAGTAGCAGGTAGCAGTAGTGTTGTGTTCGATACCGAAATGTTCGCCAGGCTTCTTAGCCCAATTATATGTTATATAGACTCTGCTCTTTTCAAACTCCATTGGATGTACCTCTTTCCGCCGATGCTCTATCAAATATCGTTACGGTTTTGATATTTTAAAACGTTAACCGAACGATAAGTCATCAAAAATATATACACTGGGTTACGGAATGCAAACTAAGTTTGATCCAAGAAAGAACAATAATGAACTCATTTGATTTTTGTTGGCTTGAGGTGCTCTGGTATTTTTCTTCCAGTGTTCAATAGTTGAGTATTTTGAGTATGTTGGAACCATTTACTGAAGAAGCTATTCGCCTTTGTTCACGATTTCAGTCCCAGCACGCATTATCCATTAGTGTTATTCCCAATACGCAAAAAAAGCTTATACACTGCTGAAGTTGTTTCTAGCAAGCCCCGCAGATACAGAGGTTGTGTTCCTTCTTGCTTAATTGATCAAGTGGCTAATAAACTTATGAAAAATTAGCTATTTTTTACAGTTCCAGTGCAAACTAATCTTCTTGTACTTCATTACACTTTTGTCTGGTTCAAACTCTTGATGAATTCCTATCAATCTACTTTATTTAACCAAAAAAGTTCACCTGCTCCTGCATATCATAGTTTTTCCACCAACTTTTTCGGTTTTTTACAGAATTTATTCTTTTTACTTAGCTCAATTTATTGTTTATCTCTCAACAATTTATCTCAAATGTATTTTTCCTGAAAACAATCTTGCTCAATCCTAAAAGGGTAGCTGAATAAGTGTGGAGAAATCTCTGTTTTCAAAAAAGCATACTCAGAACATCAAAAAATTGTTTTTGTCTACTGTGTTTCAACTTTTTTTTCTTTTTTTTTGCCAAGGATTAAAAGACAAAAGCATAAACTTAATTTTTTTTTGTAAAGAATCTTCATAGTTTTTAATGTAGTAGCTAGATAGGTGTAGAAAATTCAACAATTTTCAAAAGAGCATGCTCAGAACATCAAAGAATTGTTGTCGTCTTCGGTGGTACCATTTTGTTTGCCAATGTTTAAAGAACAAAAGCGTGAATTTTGACTACGCGGAAGGTCAAAATCTGTTTGTAAGATATAAAACTATTGGATCGTGGAAACGAATAACAACATTCTTCAGAGCAATTAATTTGCCCTCCTCCAAAGACTTCTATCTCTCTCTCTCTCTCTCTCTCTCTCTCTCTCTCTCTCTCAGACGTGCATGCATATAAATACATAAATACAAACACATTCAGACATATATACATACTTTTCACCGCATACATAAAGGAAAACATACACACATAAAACCATAAACGTCTTGACATATACACACATTTACAATATATACACAAAAACATACATTCCAGCTTATAATCATACAAATAAATTATTAAACTTAAGCACAATTATATTAACTTAAAAAACAAATATAAACTTTCATTTATACTTCCATTGTTATATATATGAGTACGCATAATTTTACATAAAATTTTACATAAAATTTCATTCTTCCATTTCTTTCAACTATTCATTCAGACACAAAAATAACATTTTTGAACTCATTCATGCAAACATACCCACTTGTTTAGATAGAAATATAGATAGTTACAAATGCAAACAAAAAAAGACATGCTTTCCACATCATACTGCACATTTGCAGTGGTATTGTCATTAAAAACTGCTTCTGACTGCTCTTTGACTTATTTCAGACCAGTCCAGAAACTGCGTTGTTCCGGTCTTACCTGGTTGAACAAAAATGGTCCACAAAAATCACTTTTGAGTGCTCTTTCATAGCGCAAAATCCATTTCAAACCATTTTAGGACTATAAAAAATTTTGGAATTTTTTTCTCAAAAACTCAAAATTTTTATATGTGTTGACCCCCATACTGCCTAGGTGAAAAAAGTGAAGTCAACAAAAAATCACTTTTGAGTGCTCTTTCATAGCGCAAAATCCAATTCAGACCAATTTAGAACTCCGAAAAATTTTGGAATTTTTTTTCTCAAAAATTTGAAATTTGGTGTGTTTCAACCCCTATACTGCATAGGTGAAAAAAGTGAAATCAACGAAAAATCATTTTTTAGTGCTCTTTTATAGCGCAAAACCCATTTCATACAATTTTAGGACTCTGAAAAATTTTTAAAACTTTTCCTCAAAAATTTGAAATTTTTGTGTTTCGACCCCCGTACTGCATAGGTGAAAAATTGAAGTCAACAAAAAATCTTTTTTGAGTGCTCCTTCATAGCGCAAAATCCATTTCAGACCATTTTAGGAGTTTGAAAAACTTTGAAAAATTTTCGAAAAAATTTTTCAAATTTTTGAAATTTTTTGGCCTCTGGTGTCTTATATTGGATTTTTTATGTTTTCACCAAAAACATTTGGTGAGAGTCTAGAACTTAGGTAACACCTTATTCTATATACAGCAGACATTGCCACAGCGAAAATCTGCCATTTGCTTGTTGGGGCGGGGGTTCGGACCCCACCCCCTACAAGACTTTTTACCACCGAAAAACTGATTTTCTCTTTGTGAAACAAATTTTTTGGATAAGTTTCGCCAGACTGCTTAACCCAAGAACTTCTCACAGGCTGGCGAAACTTAGCCAAAAAACTTTGTTTCACAAAGAGAAAATCAGTTTTTCGGTGGTAAAAAGTCTTGTAGGGGGGGGGGGGGTCCGAACCCCCCCCCCCCCCTACAAGCTTATGGCAGATTCTCTTACTACTTATAAGTCCGGTCTCTTCGTTTTTTTATTCTATTCATTTAGAGCCTATTTTAGTCCAAAATAACTTCTATGGCTGTTGAAATGGAACGGATGTTCAAAAAAAATCAAGATTTAATTCGACAGCAGCCTAAGCTAGAACTGGTTTCAAAGGGCAAAGAGTTTTTCCTAGTTATTTTTACAAATGCAATGAAGTGTTGTGACAGAATGAGTGCAATTTTGTTTGTGTTACTCACAACCTCAATCTCATTTTATTACATTTTATTAGCTAAATATGGAGAGCCAGATTTGGACGTTGATAGACCGTATTATTGAGAACTCATACGGTACAATAGCGAGCATGGACTTCTTTTCCCTCACAGTCCACCCTCCACAAGTAGGTTTTCCCCTAACACCCACCCCACCCCAAAAGTAGGTTCCTCCTTCCTATTTACAACGTGAGTAATACAGAAGAAATTTTTGTAGCAATGATGAACCTGCGTCTGGGGGCTCCAAATGAAGATCTCCCAATCAGTGGGATGGGGGGGGGGGGGGGGGGGGGGGGGGGAGGTTGAGGTCGCGCTCGAAATTGACGACCGTCCCAGACCGAAGTAACCTCTGATCAGACCATTGTCCACACTAAAGTGCGGTCGAAACCTTTTCCAAACCATGTAATTCGAGCGCACCGGGAACATGCGTGCGCTCGAAGATCGTCCTGATCAGGGGTCACTTCTGGCTGGCCACCTCGACCTGGGGGTGTCACCAGTGGAAAAATTAAGATTTTCACTATTGTACTACATATGCATAATACAACTCGTTGTTCTGAGCATTACTCCGCAGAGTCGGTACCGCATTGAGACGATATTTTTTGGCCCCCTTCCCCACAATACTTATATTAAATACTTTAAAAAATCGCTTGAAAATTAAAACGGTATACCCATTAAATGTTTTTGGGGGTCTAAGTACGCGCAAGTACTGCGAAATTGAACATCTAACGTAGTCGAAGCATCATCTCTTCCGTAAAGCCTATTTAGACATGGCTCCCCACATATTAAACCAGGAAAACCGATACTGGCGACTTTCCCATTATTGCCCCGCCCCAGTTTAGTGGTCATAAAACGAAGAATACCCCCCCCATTATGGCAAACATACCATAATGGAGGGATATTTTCGTGGGGAGCTATAATGGGAAAGAAATTCAGCTTAATTCAGGGAACAAATTTGACTGTCACAATTCGGTAAAGACTGCAGGAAAATAAATTGTGCACTATCAAAGTTTGATATTGAAATGGACGGCATATTGGAGATGTTGTAATAAATGCCTTTTGATATACTTTAATAATATCTTTTACAATGCAAAATCCTTTACAATTATAATTCAACAAAATTAATTGTTTTAACTTAACAACTGATACCAGGTCACCCATCATTCAACTTTCTTTTTTTCATACTATGATTTGATTTTTTAGTAGTCATAGAATGATCATATATGACACCGAAATATCATGTATGAAATCGAAGCAACCGCAACCCGGGATAGGATTAAAAGCTGAATTTGATAAAATCGTTCTCGATTAACATTCCGGAATTGTTTGATAATGATTTTGAGTTTCAGATCTTTCAATTATCTCAAAATCGAGATCTTTTGGCCGTTATATTCAATCTAAACATCTTCTAAATGCTGACGCGCTGATGGAGTAAAATGTAAAGTTATTAAGAAACTTTGAATTTTGTTTTCTACAAAAATGAGTTAAAATGGTAGTTGAAACCCGCATTATCAAATTTCGACCAATTCAAATAGCTTCTTGGTGCACAGATACAGTCAGTTGAATTCTTGTGAGCTTGTTGTTTTCTTTCTCTCTCTCTCTCTCACACACACAAACACACTTGCACACACACACACACACACACACACACACACACACACACACACATAAACACACCACACACACAAACACAGCACACACACGCACACACACAAATATACACACATACATACACACACAATACACCCCACACCCACAAAAACATACACCTCATACACACACAAACACACCTCACACACCCCACGTGCACGCAAACACATGAAATCACCTTAAAATAGCCGGAAAACATGATGTTTAAGAAATTTGCGATTTTCTCTCCGATTCAATGAGACTTTTAAAACTGACTTTGCCTAATTCGATTGCAATTTCATACTAGAGTTGCAAATTACATACCTATCAAGTTGCAAAAACAGCTGTTAAATTTTGTCAGAAAACACCGTTGTGGGCATCCGCAAGCAACCTATATGCCTAACAGAAAACTTCTTGTACTGTTTGAGCTAAAATTTATGCCGTCTTTTTTTTTCGACAGACAAATACAAAAATGTTTTGCCTCCTTTTAAAAAGATAAGTGTTGTTGAATTTGAAACACAGACACAGAAAAACCATACAAACCAACAAACAGAACACAGTTTACACAAAAGCAGCAAATTTCTTAAAACATTTTTTTTGGCAATAGGTCAATATTCAAGGTTCATCGCTGCTTTCTGGGTCTTCTGTCTTTTTTTTCCTAAAAAAAGCTAAGCTAAGAGTTTTTGAGGCAATTCTTTTGGTAATTGAAGTTTTGACACTACAATTTGAAACCCAAATTTTTAGTAGTTTTTCGAAAACTTTTCTCAATTTTGATAACTCTTGAGCATAGTGAGAAAAGAAATTCTTTGCCATCAGCAAGATTTAAAAACAATCAGTTGAAAAATTGGACTTATTTAAAGCTGTAATTGTAGCGAATATTTAGTAATTTTTCTAATTTACTTGTTTACTGAAAGTTTTTGTCCTCTGCCTTTTTTTAATCTAACATTTAAAGAAACCAACTCTTCTCAAACTAGGTATTGCTTTCTCTATAATACCCACACAAACCAAAAAACTTACACACACTCACTCACATGCATACGACCACACAAGTGCACTTATACGATCACACAGACACGCAAACACAAATACAAACATAAAATCAAAAAAAGCAATTAAAATTTTCTTTTTTGCATCTGTTATTTACTCAAGGTTCAGCACTGTTCGTTTAAGCTTTGATGCATTTTTTTTTTCTGGAAAACTAAAATTGGAATTTTTTATTCAATTTTGTCTGTAGTGGTGGAGTTTTAAAATCGTAGAGTGAAATTCCCGTACCGCACTTTTGCAAAAAAGTGTCAAATTTTCCTACAAGGAAAATATCTTTTGGAGCGAATAACTATGTGGTCTAAGTACTCCAGTGGTTGAATTACTTAAAAAATTCTATAGTAAAGTTGGAATATATCAAAAATTTGTATTTTTTGGAGTATCAATGCTTTTTCTTCGATGGTAGCTATGATAATTTATTTGATTGTCAATTGCAGCAGTTATATCATGAAGAGGAGTAGAGCCAGTCAAAAATTATAAGTTTTCATCTAATCAAAGGAGACATGACTATTTAAGAGCTTCTATATTCTAGAGGATGCGCAAAAAAGAAACGGTATTAATAAAGAATAGGCCATCATAGTTAGTTTTTAGGCTTGTCTATCATTGAGTAGAAGAAAAAGAAACTAATTTAGGTGCTTAAAATGTCACGGTAATATTACCATCACTTCTTAGCGTTTAAGCAAGTTTCTCTATTGTTCCCCGACAGAATAATTGGCAATTAAATATGAGGCCATTTTTTCCATCAAAACCTCAATTTGTACTCAATGTTGATTAATCCATAGTCACGATGACTTCATATCAACATTAAATCCATTAAGTTTATATCAACAATTTGCTATTAATCCATATCAACATCAAATTCATTAGATCTTTATCAACAAACTGTTGATATTAGACCATATCAACATTAAATTCATTTGGTCTATATCAATAAATTGTTGATATTTATCCATATCAATATTAAGTTCCTTAGATCTATATATACAAATTGTTATTATTAATCCATATCAACATTAAATCCGTTAAGTATATATCAACAAATTGTTGTTATTAGTCCATATCAATATCAAATTCATTAGGTCTATATCAACAAATTGTTGACTTTAAACTATATCAATATTAAGTTCATTAGTTATATATCAACAAATTGTTGATGTTTATCCATACCAATATTAAATGTTTGGTCTGTGTCAACAAATTGTTGTTATTAACCTATATCAAAAACAATTTCGTAAGGTCTTTTTCCACAAAGTTGTTGATATTTATCCGTATCAATATAAAGTTCATTACGTCTATATCAACAAATCGTTGTCATTAATCCATATCATTATTAATTACATCAAGTTTATATCAACAAAATGTTGTTATTAGTCCATATCAATATTTAGTTGAGTAGGTCCATATCTACAAATTTTTTATAATAATCCATATCAATAATAAGATCATTTGATCTATATGAACAAATTGTTGATATTAATCCATATCAATATTAAGTTCTTGCTCTATATCAACAAATTGTTGATATTATTTTTTATCGACATTTAGTTCATTAGGTCTATTTAAACAAAATTGTTGTTATTAATCCATATCAATCTTAAGTGTATTAGGTCTATATCAACAAATTGTTGAGATGAATCCATATAAACATCAAGTTTGTTAAGTCTATATCAACAAATTGTTGTTAAAAATTCATATCAGTATTAATTTTATTAGGTTTTACATCAACAAAATGTTGTTAATAATCCTTGTCGATATTTTGTTCATCAGTTCTATATCAACAAATTATTAATCTTAATCCATATCAGTAATTAGTTCATTAGGTCTATATCAACAAATTGTTGATATTAAACCATATCAACATTAAGTTCATTAATTTTTTGATTCAATTTTGTCTGTAGTGGTGGAGTTTTAAAATCGTAGAGTGAAAGTCCCGTACCGCAATTTTGCAAAAAAGTGTCAAATTTTCCTACAAGGAAAATATCTTTTGGAGCGAATAACTATGTGTTCTAAGTACTCCAGTGGTTGAATTACTTAAAAAATTCTATAGTAAAGTTGGAATATATCAAAAATTTGTATTTTTTGGAGTATCAATGCTTTTTCTTCGATGGTAGCTATGATAAATTATTTTATTGTCAATTGCAGCAGTTATATCATGAAGCGGAGTAGAGCCAGTCAAAAATTATAAGTTTTCATCTAATCAAAGGAGATATGACAATTTAAAAGCTTCTATATTCTAGAGGATGCGCAAAAAAGAAACGGTATTAATGAAGAATAGGCCATCATAGTTAGTTTTTAGGCTTGTCTATCATTGAGTAGAAGAAAAAGAAACTAATTTAGGTGCTTAAAATGTCACGGTAATATTACCATCACCTCTTAGCGTTTGAGCAAGTTTCTCTATTGTTCCCCGACAGAATAATTGGCAATTAAATACGAGGCCATTTTTTCCATCAAAACCTCAATTTGTACTCAATGTTGATTAATCTATAGTCACGATGACTTCATATCAACATTAAATCCATTAAGTTTATATCAACAATTTGCTATTAATCCATATCAACATCAAATTCATTAGATCTTTATCAACAAACTGTTGATATTAGACCATATCAACATTAAATTCATTTGGTCTATATCAATAAATTGTTGATATTTATCCATATCAATATTAAGTTCATTAGGTCTATATATACAAATTGTTATTATTAATCCATATCAACATTAAATCCGTTAAGTATATATCAACAAATTGTTGTTATTAGTCCATATCAATATCAATTTCATTAGGTCTATATCAACAAATTGTTGATATTAACTCATATCAATATTAAGTTCAATAGGTCTATATTAACAAATTATTGTTATTAATCCATATCAACATTAAATTCATTAGATTTATATCACCAAATAGTTATTATTAATCCTTGTCAATTTTTGTTTCATTAAGTTTATATCAAAACCTTATTGTTATTAATCCTTATCAATATTAATTTCATTAGGTCTATATCAACAAATTGTTGACTTTAAACTATATCAATATTAAGTTCATTAGTTATACATCAACAAATTGTTGATGTTTATCCATACCAATGTTAAGTGTTTGGTCTGTGTCAACAAATTGTTGTTATTAATCTATATCAAAAATAGCTTCGTAAGGTATTTTTCCACAAAGTTATTGATATTTATCCGTATCAATATAAAGTTCATTACGTATATATCAACAAATCGTTGTCATTAATCCATATCATAATTAAATGCATCAAATTTATATCAACAAAATGTTGTTTTTAGTCCATATAAATATTTAGTTGATTTGGTCCATATCTACAAACTTTTGATAATAATCCATATCAATAATAATATCATTTGATCTATATGAACAAATTGTTGATATTAATCCATATCAATAATAAGTTCTTGCTCTATATCAACAAATTGTTGATATTATTCTTTATCGACATTTAGTTCATTAGGTCTATATCAACAAAATTTTTGTTATTAATCCATATCAACCTTAAGTGTATTAGGTCTATATCAACAAATTGTTGAGATTAATCCATATCAACATCAAGTTTATTAAGTCTATGACAACAAATTGTTGTTAAAAATTCATATCAGTATTAATTTTATTAGGTTTTACGTCAACAAATTGTTGTTAATAATCCTTGTCAATATTTTGTTCATCAGTTCTATATCAATAAATTGTTAATCTTAATCCATATCAGTAATTAGTTCATTAGGTCTATATCATCAAATTGTTGATATTAATCCATATCAACATTAAGTTCATTAAGTCTAAATCAACAAATTGTTGTTAAAAATACCTATCAACATTAAGTTCATTTGGTGTATATCAACAAATTGTTGATATTAATCCATATCAACATTATGTCCAGCACATACCGCTTGTTTGAATTTCAACCAGCTTGTTGTACTTGATCGCTATAGGACATTTCTTGGTTGACAGACATTGAGTGTCAAGCAAGCATGGAAGATAGAAATCAAAAATGAAACCAAAGCCTTTTTGGTTTTATTTTTCACCAAGTAATTTTACTTGTATTATAGTGATAGGAGAACTCAAAACCTTGCAAATACTTTGCAAGCAATCTTAGAAGAAACATACATACTACTTCAGTCCTGCAAGAGTTTATTAATTTTGCAGGAGTTTTGCAAGATTTTGAATTCAACCTGCAAGCATATTGCAAGATTGTGAAACCATCTTGAAAGTATCTTTCAAGATTTTGAATTTTTGAAGTTTTTTACTGGTTACCTGGCTGCATCCGTTACCTGCTTAAAAAGTTATTCAACTTCCGGAAAATCGAATTAAGTCAAGTTAAAAACAGACATTTTAGAGATTTTCCAGTATAGTTTTTGTTGTTCTTCCCCCTTCTTTTTCATTCCGTTTTTTTTTTCGTTGATCAGTTGACATGTTGGAGCTTTAAAAAAGTTGAAATCTTACAAAATTCTTGCAAGATCTGATTTCGCAATTAGTTAACTTTTGATAGCAATCCGAACATTGTCTGATTTAACTGACGTCTTGTTTGAATCCGCTTATCACTAGGGTATACATATAAGTAATTTTACGGTCATTTCCTTGATAAAAAAACGCGTCAAAAATGGCCAGCTTTTAAAAAATAAAGCTAAAAACTATCACTTTATAGATTAAAAAACGACCAAAAACGCTCAAGCTGGTGAACAAAACATAAGGGCTTTAACTGTTTTTTCCTATAAATATCGATCAATGATCAAAAGCAATCATTTTTTGTTTTATTTGAACAAATTTTTAACTGGGTTAATGAGCAATTAATGAGAACGATGAGCAAGGTGGTGGTCAAGCAAGCCGATAGGCAAGCAAGCCGAATTTTGAAAATGAGGTCCAGCAAGCCAAAAAATTTTGAGATACCTTATTATAGATATTTTAAGTTGCCCCATCGCAGCGATAACCGGCCCCCGGTCTCCAGATTACATCCCACAGCGGATGAGATGCGTGGCCATGGACAGCGGTCCGCTAAGGCCCGTACCCTTTAGATGTCTGAAAATTGACGTATTTTTGTTTCTTTGGTGCATTGGATTACATTATGCGCTATAATACTAAGCGCAGTATTGATTGTAACGGCTAACAATTTATTATTTGTGCAAGGTTACATAACTATTACATAACTTTGGGCTTGCTTTTCTGTCGGCTAACTTTTACTTCGGCTTCCTTTGCGTTCGCCGATGAGCAATTGTTCTGTGTGGGTTAGTAAGCAACAAGCGACGTTTAGCAGATGTTAAGAATGGTGGCTAAGTTGGCTGTCGATGGTAATAAATTCAACTCACCCAGTGGTCCAGACAAGTAAGAGCTAGTACATACCCCAACGTGGATAGCGCAATAAACGTGGCACGGGGGGTGGGGGCGGTGAGGGGGTTAAGGGGGACTTGAACCTCCGGATATTGACCACAAAAAATCTGGACCATGATGCAGACATCATTAAACACAAAATATCAAAACGGCTGGATTCTATACCAACAATACAACAAAATTTATCATCTTTAATAGGAAGCAAATTATTTTAAAAAATCTAACGTAACTGCCCGCTTAAGCTGGTAAAATGTAAAAGATCTATTCCTAATTTTAGCGTTTGTCGACCCAGTACGGTGATAAATATGTACAATTTTTTCGCAGCGTTTTTTTTTCAGCTGCAGTCAGTTATTTCTACAAATTCTTCAGAGCAACTGATTCATAATTTTGAGCAAAAAACTCCACCTGGGTAACAACACCTGTCCCTCACGGAATTTTCTATCTAGTTCTCTCTTATCTTATGCGCATTTTATGTCAGGTTAGTTGTTTATCAGGCGTAAAATTGTAGCCGATTATTTGAAACAGTATCAGGAAGTCCACAAACTTATTACAATTTGAATAAAGTTCCCGAAAGAGTTTAAATTGAAAGAGTTTATAAAACACCAAAAACCCAATCATTCAGAGATAACCATGTCCAAAATTTTGTGAATTTGCGTCAAATGCCCTCTGAAAGCATATATTTGCCTACATTTGCATATATTTGCATATTTTTGCATACAATAGCATATGTTTGCATATATTAGCATATGTTTGCATATTCTTGGTTATATTTGCATAATTTTTTTTGCGAGCTTCCATTATTGTCTTCATTGCATTTTGCAAACGGTGTAATGCAATTGTGCCCCGTTGCATTCATAATCATCCAGTCCGAGAAACTCCGGCTGTCTGCCCAGACGGCTCTGGGCTGTGCATTTTTCGTCGCGAGCGTCCAATGTATTTCCAGGCTGCGAGTCATTTCTCCACAACCCAAATGGCATAACGAAGTTGGCATGCGTCGGGAAAAATTTGAAGAGATTTGGGTTTTTTCGAGTATCCTCATTGGATTGACTCAAGACTCCATTCGAATCCAAACGCGCGTCTTCTACTCTGTTCGAGACAGTCCAGAATCCTGCCTGACCGTCGTCTGTGGGAACCCCTTGACTTATCGCAAAATCCACGACAAATTTGAGTTCATCCTGTTACAAACAAAATGAGATGGGCAATTTTGCATAAACTTATTAAAAAGCATGTGCGACCATAAATTGTTCAAAAATGGTCGGCGTAGTTAGACATCGGTCCGTTTGTGACCCCCCCCCCCCCCCAGACACACGTGCCATATTTTGACATAATGATTTACTATGTAATGACACGTGCTCTGTAATGGGGGGGGGGGGGGGCATAACGTACAGGGGTGGGGGGCACAAACAGAAAAGATCCGCCATATCATTATTTTTGTAAAAATGCCTTCCCTACTAATAATTAAAAAATGTAGGTACGAAATTATGAAAATATCAGCTATCAGCAAGTTTCGAGCCACAGTCGAGCTACCTCTCTCTCTAAAACGTATGGATGAACCTATAACACATAATTTCAAGTAACTATGTTTGCTGTCACTTTTTAGGATTTTGCTGTCACGTAAAGTTTCAGCGAAAAAGCTTCAAGACCGAAATAAAAACGTTGAAAAATTTTTAAACAAAAAAAACTTCTGGATAACACTTCTGGATAAAAACTAGTCATAACCTACATTTTGACGGAAAATGGCCAAGATGTAGACTGTTGAAACGCACGTCAAGTGACATCTACGCTTATTTTGAAAACAAATGCCGGAAACTTGTTCTCCAAGTAAAAGAGCCTTATAAAATCTAGTTTGAGTGGTTGATGGACCTCAGTGAAAAAAAAATATATTAATTTTCATCAAATTGAACTCAAGAAAAGAAATTAGTTTTTAACAGGCTTTTGATGAAAAACTATATTCCCGACTTCACCAATGAAAATATATAGAAATGTCACATAAGAATTGTGGTGCACAAAAATTAGCGAGTTAATGGTAAAACTCACTTGCGAAGTTGACGATTGTTCTGTTGTTTGTCATCAAATGACCGAATGGAAAAGATGGTGACGACTATTAAAAAGACCTAGTTGGCTAGACAAGCCCGAATTTCCGAACTTCTGTAAAAAAAATCTCTCTGAAAAACAGCCTAATAACAGGTCTTATTCATTAACCTACATGCCACATATACATGAGATAAAGGTGTGTTTTGTCAAGTTAATTGTTTTTTTTTCAAAATTGTTTTGACCAACACCAAGGTTGATCAAATATTTGGGCTTAAGAAATTGCACAGCAATTTTTAACAAAAATCAAAAATTTAACATTTGGAATAAATTTGAAAAAAGCAGAATTTTACAACAATTTGAAAGAGTTGCTTCAAAGTCACTAAATAACTTAATTTGTTGTAAAAATTTCAACAACGTCAAATTACTCAACACTGAAAGACTTACAGCATCTATTCATGCCAAAGAGCGCCAAAAAATTTTTAAAATGCAGGCAAAATTCACAAAGACAATTACAGTTTTGTTTGGAAACAAATGGTTCCATAATCAATAAAACTTACAGCTAAAAACTTAACAGATACCGCTGAAATCTGAAAGCATCAAAAACTTTTAGTGAGGACTATCTTTAATAAGTTTAATTCAAAAGACAATGAGAGAACAGCAAAATGACCAAAAGTCAAATTTTTTTCAACCATTTATCAATACAAAGTAACAATAATTGACAAAATTCAAAAAAAATTCATGAGAACAGTTAACAAAACAGAAAAAGAAGTTAATAAATAAGGAAAAAGTTGAGAAAAAAGCTGCCTTATGAACAATTGAATTAATTGCGTCAATGCAGTAGTACAAAGGAAGTAACAACTTAAAACGAATTTCTATCAAAAAATGAGTGAAATTTGACGTCAAAATTTTTTGACGTCAAAACTTTTGATCTCAAAATTTTTTAACAACGTTTCAAACATGATCATAAAATTAACAAAGCAACATATCGCCTCAGTACTAAAGACCCGAAAGTAAAAGGTACGTTATTTATATATGTCATGTTTTTTTGTCTTTCTTTCAACACAACAACATTTCTTTGTCACTTAACAGGAGAAATAAGATTTCAATATTGATTTTATTTTTGATTTCTTGAAAAGTTGCAAATATGTATCGTATAAAACATCAGTGCGCTTCAGATTTTGTCAAAATGAAAAAAAATTCTGATTAGTCATAAGCATAAAAGTTTTTTTTAACTGTGTATGAAAGTCAAAACGAAAGTTCATTACGTTGCCAATGCCTGAAAAAGCAAAATCTTTGTTGCGTTCAAATAAATTTTGTCAAATCTTACACAAAATGAAATTCGAAGACTAAAATGCTATTGGTAATTTGAAAACCACAAATTTTCTTCCTAATCTGTAATTGGTATCGGGAGGACATTTTCAAAACAAAGTCACCAATTACATTTTTTTCATTTTTCTAATTAAATACTGTATGCGTTGGAAAATGCTCAATTTAATCAAAATTGAACTAAACTAGTGTCACTTGCTTTCACACACGCTTGCACAGCTGTTGTTTTCAAACATGGATCGTGAAAAAGACGTGCCAAATACAGTCGAGTTTTTACTCTGGATTTATCGGATATTGACCCGTAATGTCAAAAGAGTAACAAAAAAATTCCTTAAGCCAATAGGGCAATTCATTCAAGTTTGCTTCATAGTTTCTAAACAGATTACAAATCCATATTAGAAAAAAGAGCGCAAAAATTGTCAAAACTTGAAAGTTTTAAAGCTATTTCACCAGTTTTTTTTTTCATTTTTTGAGACAAAAGAATTCGATTAAATTTTTTCTTCTTTTTATGCTTCTTTCCGCTTCCAGGAGCTGCTCTCCGATTTTTTGTTTTTTAATTTTCTAAACTATTTTGTGTGTCATCAAAAACAAAAAGAAATTGATTTTCAAATTTTACTTCCTTTTAGGTTAGTTTCTAGTTTTTGTGGTTGTTTCGTTTTCGCAATGAGTCCAAATTTCTCTACGTATACAGAAAAAGTTAAGTTAGCAAAGTGAATTTTATCTGATGTTGTTTTTCTTTGCAAAAAAAGAGACAGAATATAGATAGTTGTTCATTAAATATTCTCTACCCTACTTTTCTCTCATTTAACGATGCTTTATTTTCCACGTTGCTCATATTTTTCGATTAGGGTTTTCAAAATCAGTCCTTAAACCAACTGCAATTATTAATATCAGAAAGTGAAAGCAGTTTTTGTGCTTTTTTCATTTTGCTGTGCTGATTGCTATAAATGTTTGCAAGTCTTTTTTCTTCACACCAAAACCAAGAAAACTACCCAGGCTGAGGTGCCAGACGGAAGCAAGTATGTCCAGACCGTCCCAGACGGAAAGTACCTATGTCCAGACCGTCCCAGACGGAAGTTGCCTATGTCCAGACTTTCGTGCGTTCGCCAGACTTTCGTGCGTTCATGTCCAGACTTTCGTGCGTTCACCAGACTTTCGTGCGTTCATGTCCAGACTTTCGTGCGTTCACCAGACTTTCGTGCGTTCATGTCCAGACTTTCGTGCGTTCACCAGACTTTCGTGCGTTCAACCAATTTTTGTGCGTTCATGTCCAGACTTTCGTGCGTTCTACAGACTTTCGTGCGTTCATGTCCAGACTTTTGTGCGTTCACCCAATTTTCGTGCGTTCAACCGATTTTTGTGCGTTCATGTCCAGACTTTCGTGCGTTCACCCAATTTTCGTGCGTTCAACCAATTTTTGTGCGTTCATGTCCAGACTTTCGTGCGTTCATGTCCAGACTTTCTTGCGTTCACCCAATTTTCGTGCTTTCAACCGATTTTTGTGCGTTCATGTCCAGACTTTCGTGCGTTCACCCAATTTTCGTGCGTTCAACCAATTTTTGTGCGTTCATGTCCCGACTTTCGTGCGTTCATGTCCAGACTTTCATGCGTTCACCCAATTATCGTGCGTTCAACCAATTTTTGTGCGTTCAACCAAATTTCGTGCGTTCATGTCCAGACTTTCGAGCTTCAACAGACTTTCGTGCGTTCATCAGATTTTATTAATTTCACCAGGTTTTAGTGCGTTCATTTCCAGACTTCTGAGCCTTCGACAGTCTTAAGATGAGTTCACGTTCAGACTTTTATGTTTTCCCCAGATTTAGTTTCGTTCACGGGATTTTCGTGATTTAATGTCCAGACTGTTCGAAAATGTCCATTCCGTTTGTTTCGAATAAATATTTTTTAAAAAATCTGACTTATTCAGCCAAGCAGTCGTCCAAATCAAACCAAACTCTATATGCAGTTCTTTTTTTTCTACGTAACAGGAAGAACAAAAACAATTTTTACTATTGCTTTTCTAGAAAAAAAAATTGGTATTCCATACGGGAACTTACGATTATTGTGAATAAACATTTTTGAAATATAGTATTTTTGATCGGGTCAAGGAGTTTCCCAAATCGAACAAAACTCGGTATGCAGTATTCTTTGTGTATATAAAGCCTAAAAGAAAAAGTTTTTGTTATTGCTTGCCTTGGAAAAAAAATTAACTTTTCATACGCAAATTTGCTTTTAATTCAAAAATTTAGTTCTGAAAGGTAGTATTTTTGATCGGGTCAAGGAGTTGTCCAAATCAAACCAACCTTGTTAGGAAGTAACCGCAGTGTATGTAGAATACAAAAAGAAAAATTTTTGCCATAGCTTGTCCAGAGAAAAAGTTGCTATTTCATATACAATTTTACGATTAATTCGAATTAAAGTTTTTGAAATGTAGTAATTTTGTATTTATGATCGAGTCAAGGAATTATCCAAATCTAACCAAACACGGTAGGGAGTACTTCCGGTGTATGTAAAATCAAAAAAGAAAAATATTTTGCTATAGCTTGTCTGGAGAAAAATTTGGTATTTCATATAGAAATTTACTATTAATTCGAGTTATTAAATTTGAAATAAAGTATTTTTATATTTTTGAGTGGGTCAGAGAGTTGTCCAAATCTTTTAAACTCGTAATGGTGTATTCCCTGTGCATATAGAGCTTGAAACTAAAAGAATTTTTGCAGAAGCTTGCCTAGGAAAAAAAGTTGGTATCTCACACGGAAATATACAAATATTTTGAATAATTATTTTCAATTCGAATAGTTATTTTTAAAAATAAGTCTTTTGGATTTACTCATAGAGTTGTTCAAATCATATTAAACTTGGTATGGAGTATCACCAGCGCCATGATAGTGTAAAGCAAAAAGAATTTTTGCTATAGCTTGCCTAGGAAAAAAGTTAGTTTTTCATACGGAATTTTGCAATTATTTCAAATAAATAATTTTAAAAATAGGTCTTTTTGATCGGGTCAAGGAGTTGTCCAAATGGAACCAAACTCGGTATGGAGTATCCCCTGTATATAGAGAGTCTAAAACAAAAAAAAATTTTTGCTACAGCTTGGCTAGGAAAAAAGTTAGCTTTTCAATCGGAAATATCGACTTATTCGCTTATTATTCGCTTATTATTTAGTTTTTTGATCCAGTCAAGGAGTGTCCCAAATCTCAATAAACCTGGTATGCCGTACTACCAATACATGTTGCGTCTAAATAAAGAAGAGTTTTTGCTATAGCTTGTCTAGAAAGAAAGTTGATATTTGATAAGAAAAATTACGATTAATTTGAATTTTTTTTTCTGAATTATAGTATTTTTGACCGGATCAAGGAATTGTCCAAATCTAACCAAATGCGGTAAGGAGTACTCCGAGTGTATGTACAGTCGGAAACGAACAGAATTTTTGCTGCAGCTTGTCTAGAAATGAGGATGTGGTTTCATACAGAAATTTACGATTATTTCGAAATATTATATTTGAAATATATTGTTTTTGATTAGTCCAAGTAGTTTTCCAAAATTAACCAAACTCTCTAGAGAGTACTTGCATTGTATGTAGACTCTAATGCAAAAAAAGTTATTGCTATATCTTGTCTAGAGAAAAAGTTGGTTTTTCACACAGAAGTTTACGATTAAATCGATTATCGATTTATTGTACTTATAGTATTTTTAATCAGATCAGGGAGTTGTTCATATCTAACCATACTCGGCATGGAGTATCTTCAATGAAATTAGAGTCTAAAACAAAAAAAATTTTGCTATAGCTTGCCCACACAATAAATCGTTTTGTCACAATTCAAAAAAGTCTCGTTAATTTTTGCCGGAGTTTTTGTTCTTATCAAGAAAACTATTCTGTTTGGAAAAGAAATATAGCAAACGTATACTCATTTTTTTGCTCATTGCCTCTACTTTCCAAATCATTATACCCGAGTAATCGTTTCATTAAGTTTTGTGTATTAAAATGCAAAATAACTCAAAAAAACTTGAGAAAAACGCCCTTTTTGAGGTCATTTTCTGTTTTTAACTAATGTTTCAGCTTCAAAACTATACTTTTTTGTAATCTTCGTGCAACTTATCAACTAAGCTTCACAAAACAATGATTTTTTAAATTGAAAATTTTTGATTTTCTTGAGAATTAGGCCGAGGAACGCCACCTAATCGAGATGAAAATTTGCAAAAAAAAACGAAAATTTGAAGTTGTTTTTGTTAATAACTAAAAGCACAGAAAGAGTTAAGATACGTTCTAGTGTCCAAAATAAAGCTTACCTTCTCTGCTTTACACTCATATATATTGTTTGAAAAAGTTTTGCGACCCGAGGTGAGTTTTTTTGCCTTTCCCGAAGAATGCTAAAAAACACCTGTTTTGCATCAAGGGGTCAAAATCATGATTTTTTTAACGCTGTTTCTCAGAACTTTTTTATGCATCAGATGATAGCATTTTCCTTCCTGATTCCAAAAAACTTTTATGTTTAAGAATTGGTTCAGTAGTCTTGGAGATATTGCACTTTGAAAAACCCGTCAGACCCAGACCCGTCGAGCCCCGTATGAACTCTCACTCAATATTTTTCAAATACTCATTATACGATCAAAGTAATTACATTCCTCGCACTGTGCAATTCACAAGCTTTTGAAATATGTAATTTGAATGCAAGTTGTGATTTACCTCTTTGCAGGTAAGTAATAGCAGTTGAGAATATGAAATATTCGAATACGGCGTGTGCTTTCAAGTGACTACGTCACTCGGAACTGAGCATGTCATCTGAAAGCGTAGGCTGTTCGATGAGACGCTGTCCGTTCAACAATTAATACGTACCTTGTATGAGGCATAATATATGATGCCTCATACAGATAATTCTGATATAAAGTGGGATATATCAGAATTGTCAGTGTAAGCAGGAGAAGTAGAGTAGAGCTATAATATGTGACAGTATGCGTAGAAGCTCCCCCCACCTCCCCTCCCCCCCCCAGATAGAAAGCGGAGAAGGGTAGAAGCGAAGGGTAGAAGCGGAGAAGAGAAGCGGAGAAGGGAGAAAAGGGCAACCCCAGGCGAGGAAGCCACAGGGCGCAGTGTGGGACCCCTTTTAGAGCCTATAGCGACTGGAATTGAGTATTTTAGATCAAGACAAATGTCAGCAAGTACCTCTGATGATGATGTACCTAGACAAGATCTTTATGACGATGAGTTTGTTTACCCAGGGGGAAAGCTTAAAAAGATAAGAACCAAATGCTTGAAGGATTTGTATTCGAAAGACGACAAGTGTTTGTTTAAGAGACGTCGTGAAGTTGATTTGGGTCTAGCAACTTCTATCAAATTCGTAAATTTTTGAGCCAATTGTCAACCCGGGAAAGTCTTAGCAAAAGTTTCTAAGCTATTTAAAGAGGCTAAATCTGTGAATGTAGGAAAACTCAGGCCTAATCAAAAAGAGGGATTGAAAAATGAGTGGAAGTATAATGGCTGGGTGAAATTTTTCGGCATCGGCGATTGCATGCGGGCTAAGATCAGAATCCAGAAGAAACCCGAAAAGTTCGGTGGCATGATAATCGAAAAAGTTGGCAGAATAAGAAACGTCGGACTGGACAGCAGAAAAAAATTTATTGCGCTTCCACGATACAGAATTCCTGCCAAATTGAATGTCCCTACCCAGTACTCGTGCTGGGGCAAGAAGTTACCACCTAGAAATGATAGTAGATTTGCTTTTGAAGATTTTACGTGCTTGCCCTTTGATGTTGTGCTTGTTTATGATTAGTTTAATGTTGCGTCAATGATTTGATTTAGTTTGCAGAGTCTGATTACCTTGTTTAGTTTGATACTTGATGTTTTCATAGTTTTATAGCGAATTCACAAAAGATGATATTAAACATTAAACGTTTTTACCCTAATTTGATGCTGATTTTGCATTCTACTGTTCTATTTATACTGCACATGGTCTGTTTTTTGAAGGATTCTGCAGGGCTAGCCCTAGATTACAAACAGAATCGTTGAAAACACCCCATTTTAATCTTCAGTCTTCAAAATCTGATTTTTTTTTCAAAGTAGATTACTATCGGTTCAAGGAGTTGTTCAATTTAGTTGAAACTTGGTATGGAGTAACCCCAGTGTAGGTAGAGTCTAAAACAAAAAGATTTTTTGCTATAGCTTGCCTAGGAAAAAAGTTAGTTTTTCATACGGAATTTTGAAATTATTTCAAATAAATAATTTTAAAAATAGGTCTTTTTGATCGGGTCAAGGAGTTGTCCAAATGGAACCAAACTCGGTATGGAGTATCCCCAGTGTAGGTAGAGTCTAAAACAAAAAAATTTTTTGCTATAGCTTGTCTACAAAGAAAGTTGATATTTGATAAGAAAAATTACGATTAATTTGAAATTTTTTTTCTGAATTATAGTATTTTTGATCGGATCAAGGAATTGTCCAAATCTAACCAAATGCGGTAAGGAGTACTCCGAGTGTATGTACAGTCGGAAACGAACAGAATTTTTGCTGCAGCTTGTCTAGAAATGAGGATGTGGTTGGTTTCATACAGAAATTTACGATTATTTCGAAATATTATATTTGAAATATATTGTTTTTGATTAGTCCAAGTAGTTTTCCAAAATTAACCAAACTCTCTAGAGAGTACTTGCATTGTATGTAGACTCTAATGTAAAAAAAGTTATTGCTATATCTTGTCTAGAGAAAAAGTTGGTTTTTCACACAGAAGTTTACGATTAAATCGATTATCGATTTATTGTACTTATAGTATTTTTAATCAGATCAGGGAGTTGTTCACATCTAACCATACTCGGCATGGAGTATCTTCAATGTAATTAGAGTCTAAAACAAAAAAAAATTTGCTATAGCTTGCCCACACAATAAATCGTTTTGTCACAATTCAAAAAAGTCTCGTTAATTTTTGCCGGAGTTTTTGTTCTTATCAAGAAAACTATTCTGTTTGGAAAAGAAATATAGCAAACGTATACTCATTTTTTTGCTCATTGCCTCTACTTTCCAAATCATTATACCCGAGTAATCGCTTCATTAAGTTTTGTGTATTAAAATGCAAAATAACTCAAAAAAATTTGAGAAAAACGCCCTTTTTGAGGTCATTTTCTGTTTTTAACTAATGTTTCAGCTTCAAAACTATACTTTTTTCTAATCTTCGTGCAGCTTATCAACTAAGCTTCACAAAACAATGATTTTTTAATTTGAAAATTTTTGATTTTCTTGAGAATTAGGCCGAGGAACGCCATCTAATCGAGATGAAAATTTGCAAAAAAAAAACGAAAATTCAAAGTTGTTTTTGTTAATAACTACAAGCACAGAAAGAGTTAAGATACGTTCTAGTGTCCAAAATAAAGCTTACCTTCTCTGCTTTACACTCATATATATTGTTTGAATAAGTTTTGCGACCCGAGGTGAGTTTTGTTGCCTTTCCCGTAGAATGCTAAAAAACACCTGTTTTGCATCAAGGGGTCAAAATCATGATTTTTTTAACGCTGTTTCTCAGAACTTTTTTATGCATCAGATGATAGCATTTTCCTTCCTGATTCCAAAACACTTTTATGTTTAAGAATTGGTTCAGTAGTCTTGGAGATATTGCACTTTGAAAAACCCGTCAGACCCAGACCCGTCGAGCCCCGTATGAACTCTCACTCAATATTTTTCAAATACTCATTATACGATCAAAGTAATTACATTCCTCGCACTGTGCAATTCACCAGCTTTTGAAATATGTAATTTGAATGCAAGTTGTGATTTACCTCTTTGCAGGTAGGTAATAGCAGTTGAGAATATGAAATATTCGAATACGGCGTGTGCTTTCAAGTGACTACGTCACTCGGAACTGAGCATGTCATCTGAAAGCTTAGTCTGTCCGATGAGACGCTGTCCGTTCAACAATTAATACGTACCTTGTATGAGGCATAATATAAAGTGGGATATATCAGAATTGTCATTGTAAGCAGGAGAAGTAGAGTAGAGCTATAATATGTGACAGTATGCGTAGAAGAACCCCCCACCTCCCCTCCCCCCCCCAGATAGAAAGCGGAGAAGGGTAGAAGCGAAGGGTAGAAGCGGAGAAGAGAAGCGGAGAAGGGAGAAAAGGGCAGCCCCAGGCGAGGAAGCCACAGGGCGCAGTGTGGGACCCCTTTTAGAGCCTATAGCGACTGGAATTGAGTATTTTAGATCAAGACAAATGTCAGCAAGTACCTCTGATGATGATGTACCTAGACAAGATCTTTATGACGATGAGTTTGTTTACCCAGGGGGAAAGCTTAAAAAGATAAGAGCCAAATGCTTGAAGGATTTGAATTCGAAAGACGACAAGTGTTTGTTTAAGAGACGTCGTGAAGTTGATTTGGGTCTAGCAACTTCTATCAAATTCGTAAATTTTCGAGCCAATTGTCAACCCGGGAAAGTCTTAGCAAAAGTTTCTAAGCTATTTAAAGAGGCTAAATCTGTGAAAGTAGGAAAACTGAGATCTAATCAAAAAAAGGGATTGAAAAATGAGTGGAAGTATAATGGCTGGGTGAATTTTTTCGGCATCGGCGTTTGCAAGCGGGCTAAGATCAGAATCCAGAAGAAACCCGAAAAGTTCGATGGCATGACAATCGAAAAAGTTGTCAGAATAAGAAACATCGGACTGGACAGCAGAAAAAAATTTATTGCGCTTCCACGATACAGAATTCCTGCCAAATTGAATGTCTCTACCCAGTACTCGTGCTGGGGCAAGAAGTTACCACCTAGAAATGATAGTAGATTTGCTTTTGACGATTTTACGTGCTTGCCCTTTGATGTTGTGCTTGTTTATGATTAGTTTAATGTTGCGTCAATGATTTGATTTAGTTTGCAGAGTCTGATTACCTTGTTTAGTTTGGTACTTGATGTTTTCATAGTTTTATAGCGAATTCACAAAAGATGATATTAAACATTAAACGTTTTTACCCTAATTTGACGCTGATTTTGCATTCTACTGTTCTATTTATACTGCACATGGTCTGTTTTCAAGGAATCTGCAGGGCTAGCCCTAGATTACAAACAGAATCGTTGAAAACACCCCATTTTAATCTTCAGTCTTCAAAATCTGATTTTTTTTCAAAGTAGATTACTATCGGTTCAAGGAGTTGTTGAATTTAGACGAAACTTGGTATGGAGTAACCCCAGTGTAGGTAGAGTGTAAAACAAAAAGAATTTTTGCTATAGCTTGCCTAGGAAAAAAGTTAGTTTTTCATACGGAAATTTGCAATTATTTCAAATAAATAATTTTAAAAATAGGTCTTTTTGATCGGGTCAAGGAGTTGTCCAAATAGAACCAAACTCGGTATGGAGTATCCCCAGTGTAGGTAGAGTCTAAAACAAAAAGAATTTTTGCTATAGCTTGCCTAGGAAAAAAAGTCAGTTTTTCATACGGAATTTTGCAATTATTTCAAATAAATAATTTTAAAAATAGGTCTTTTTCGTCGGATCAAGGAGTTGTCCAAATGGAACCAAACTCGGTATGGAGTATCCCCAGTGTATTTAAAGTCTAACACAAAAGGAGTTTTTGCTATAGCTTGCCTAGAAAAAAAGTTAGTTTTTCATACGGAAAGTTTTAATTATTTCGAATACATTGCAATTATTCAATTTTAAAAATAGGTCTATTTCGTCGGATCAAGGAGTTGTTCAAATCGAACCAAACTCGGCATGGAGTGTCCCAAGTGTATATAGAACCTACAACGAAAAGAAATTTTGCTATAGCTTGCCTAGGAAAAAAGTTAGTTTTTCATACGGAAACTTGCGATTATTTCGTTTAAATTGCAATTATTCAATTTTAAAAATTGGTCTATTTCGTCGAATCAAGGAGTTGTCCAAATCAAACCAAACTTGGCATGGAGTATCCCCAGTGTAGTTAGAGTCTAAAACAAAAAGAATTTTTGCTATAGCTTGCCTAGGAAAAAAGTGAGTTTTTCATACGGAAAGTTGCGATTATTTCGTTTAAATTGCAATTATTCACTTTTAAAAATTGGTCTATTTCGTCGAATCAAGGAGTTGTCCAAATCGAACCAAACTCGGCATGGAGTATCCCCTGTTTACCTAGAGTCTAAAACAAAAAGAATTTTTGCTATAGCTTGCCTAGGAAAAAAGTTAGTTTTTCATACGGAAAGTTGCGATTATTTCGTTTAAATTGCAATTATTCAATTTTAAAAATTGGTCTATTTCGTCGAATGAAGGAGTTGTCCAAATCGAACCAAACTCGGCATGGAGTATCCCCTGTTTACCTAGAGTCTAAAACAAAAAGAATTTTTGCTATAGCTTGCCTAGGAAAAAAGTTAGTTTTTCATACGGAAATTTGCGAATTTCGCAAATAAGGAATTTTAAAAATAGGTCTTTTTGATCGGGTCAAGGAGTTGTCCAAATCTAACCAAACTTGTCATGGAGTATCCCCAGTGTAGTTAGAGTCTAAAACAAAAAAAAATTTTGCTATAGCTTGCCTAGGAAAAAAGTTAGTTTTTCATACGGAAATTTGCGAATTTCGCAAATAACGAATTTTAAAAATAGGTCTTTTTGATCGGGTCAAGGAGTTGTCCAAATCTAACCAAACTTGGCATGGAGTATCCCCAGTGTAGTTAAAGTCCAAAACAAAAAAAATTTTTGCTATAGCTTGCCTAGGAAAAAAGTTAGTTTTTCATACGGAAACTTGCGATTATTTCGTTTAAATTGCAATTATTCAATTTTAAAAATTGGTCTATTTCGTCGAATCAAGGAGTTGTCCAAATCGAACCAAACTTGGCATGGAGTATCCCCAGTGTAGTTAGAGTCTAAAACAAAAAGAGTTTTTGCTATAGCTTGCCTAGGAAAAAAGTGAGTTTTTCATACGGAAAGTTGCGATTATTTCGTTTAAATTGCAATTATTCAATTTTAAAAATTGGTCTATTTCTTCGAATGAAGGAGTTGTCCAAATCGAACCAAACTCAGCATGGAGTATCCCCTGTTTACCTAGAGTCTAAAACAAAAAGAATTTTTGCTATAGCTTGCCTAGGAAAAAAGTTAGTTTTTCATACGGAAATTTGCGAATTTCGCAAATAAGGAATTTTAAAAATAGGTCTTTTTGATCGGGTCAAGGAGTTGTCCAAATCTAACCAAACTTGGCATGGAGTATCCCCAGTGTAGTTAGAGTCTAAAACAAAAAGAGTTTTTGCTATAGCTTGCCTAGGAAAAAAGTTAGTTCTTCATACGGAAATTTGCGAATTTCGCAAATAACGAATTTTAAAAATAGGTCTTTTTTATCGGGTCAAGGAGTTGTCCAAATGGAACCAAACTAGGTATGGAGTATCCCCAGTGTAGTTAGAGTCTAGCACAGAAAGAATTTTTGCTATAGCTTGCCTAGGAAAAAAGTTAGTTTTTCATACGGAAATTTGCTATTATTTCGAATAATTTTGCGATTATAATTTTAAAAATAGGTCTTTTTCTTCGGATCAAGGAGTTGTTCAAATCGAACCAAACTCGGCATGGAGTATCCCCAGTGTAGTTAAAGTCTAAAACAAAAAGAATTTTCGCTATAGCTTGCCTAGGAAAAAAGTTAGTTTTTCATACGGAAATTTGCGATTATTTCGTTTAAATTGCAATTATTCAATTTTAAAAATTGGTCTATTTCGTCGAATCAAGGAGTTGTCCAAATCGAACCAAACTTGGCATGGAGTATCCCCTGTTTACCTAGAGTCTAAAACAAAAAGAATTTTTGCTATAGCTTGCCTAGTAAAAAAGTTAGTTTTTCATACGGAAATTTGCGAATTTCGCAAATAACGAATTTTAAAAATAGGTCTTTTTGATCGGGTCAAGGAGTTGTCCAAATCTAACCAAACTTGGCATGGAGTATCCCCAGTGTAGTTAGAGTCTAAAACAAAAAGAATTTTTGCTATAGCTTGCCTAGGAAAAAAGTTAGTTTTTCATACGGAAAGTTGCGATTATTTCGTTTAAATTGCAATTATTCAATTTTAAAAATTGGTCTATTTCATCGAATCAAGGAGTTGTCCAAATCGAACCAAACTCGGCATGGAGTATCCCCTGTTTACCTAGAGTCTAAAACAAAAAGAATTTTTGCTATAGCTTGCCTAGGAAAAAAGTTAGTTTTTCATACGGAAATTAGCAATTATTTCAAATAAATAATTTTAAAAAAAGGTCTTTTTCGTCGGGTCAAGGAGTTGTTGAAATGGGACCAAACTGGGTATGGAGTATTCCATGTTTACCTAGAGTGCAAAACTGAAAGAATTTTTGCTATAGCTTGCCTAGGAAAAAAGTTAGTTTTTCATACGAAAAGTTGCGATTATTTCGTTTAAATTGCAATTATTCAATTTTAAAAATTGGTCAATTTCATCGAATCAAGGAGTTGTCCAAATCGAACCAAACTCGGCATGGAGTATCCCCTGTTTACCTAGAGTCTAAAACAAAAAGAATTTTTGCTATAGCTTGCCTAGGAAAAAAGTTAGTTCTTAATACGGAAATTTGCGAATTTCGCAAATAACGAATTTTAAAAATAGGTCTTTTTGATCGGGTCAAGGAGTTGTCCAAATCTAACTAAACTTGGTATGGGGTATCCCATGTGTAGTTAGAGTCTAGCACAGAAAGAATTTTTGCTATAGCTTGCCTAGGAAAAAAGTTAGTTTTTCATACGCAAATTGGCTATTATTTCGAATAATTTTGCGATTATAATTTTAAAAATAGGTCTTTTTCGTCGGATCAAGGAGTTGTTCAAATCGAACCAAAATCGGCATGGAGTATCCCCAGTGTAGTTAAAGTCTAAAACAAAAAGAATTTTTGCTATCGCTTGCCTAGGAAAAAAGTTAGTTTTTCATACGGAAAGTTGCGAATTTCGCGAATAGCGAATTTTAAAAATAGTTCTTTTTTATCGGGTCAAGGAGTTGTCCAAATGGAACCAAACTCGGTGTGGAGTATCCCCAGTGTAGGTAGAGTCTAAAACAAAAAGAATTTTTGCTATAGCTTGCCTAGGAAAAAAGTTAGTTCTTCATACGGAAAGTTGCGAATTTCGCGAATAGCGAATTTTAAAAATAGTTCTTTTTTATCGGGTCAAGGAGTTGTCCAAATGAAACCAAACTCGACATGGAGTATCCCCTGTCTACCTAGAGTCTAAAACAAAAAGAATTTTTGCTATAGCTTGCCTAGGAAAAAAGTTAGTTTTTCATACGGAAATTTGCGAATTTCGCAAATAAGGAATTTTAAAAATAGGTCTTTTTGATCGGGTCAAGGAGTTGTCCAAATCTAACCAAACTTGGCATGGAGTATCCCCAGTGTAGTTAGAGTCTAAAACAAAAAGAATTTTTGCTATAGCTTGCCTAGGAAAAAAGTTAGTTTTTCATACGGAAATTAGCAATTATTTCAAATAAATAATTTTAAAAAAAGGTCTTTTTCGTCGGGTCAAGGAGTTGTTGAAATGGGACCAAACTGGGTATGGAGTATTCCATGTTTACCTAGAGTGCAAAACTGAAAGAATTTTTGCTATAGCTTGCCTAGGAAAAAAGTTAGTTCTTCATACGGAAATTTGCGAATTTCGCAAATAACGAATTTTAAAAATAGGTCTTTTTGATCGGGTCAAGGAGTTGTCCAAATCTAACCAAACTTGGTATGGGGTATCCCATGTGTAGTTAGAGTCTAGCACAGAAAGAATTTTTGCTATAGCTTGCCTAGGAAAAAAGTTAGTTTTTCATACGCAAATTGGCTATTATTTCGAATAATTTTGCGATTATAATTTTAAAAATAGGTCTTTTTCGTCGGATCAAGGAGTTGTTCAAATCGAACCAAAATCGGCATGGAGTATCCCCAGTGTAGTTAAAGTCTAAAACAAAAAGAATTTTTGCTATCGCTTGCCTAGGAAAAAAGTTAGTTTTTCATACGGAAAGTTGCGAATTTCGCGAATAGCGAATTTTAAAAATAGTTCTTTTTTATCGGGTCAAGGAGTTGTCCAAATGGAACCAAACTCGGTGTGGAGTATCCCCAGTGTAGGTAGAGTCTAAAACAAAAAGAATTTTTGCTATAGCTTGCCTAGGAAAAAAGTTAGTTCTTCATACGGAAATTTGCGAATTTCGCAAATAACGAATTTTAAAAATAGGTCTTTTTGATCGGGTCAAGGAGTTGTCCAAGTGACACCAAACTCGGTATGGAGTATCCCCAGTGTATGTAGAGTCTAAAACAAAAAGAATTTTTGCTATAGCTTGCCTAGGAAAAAAGTTAGTTTTTCATACGGAAAGTTGCGATTATTTCCTATAATTTTGCGATTATAATTTTAAAAATAGGTCTCTTTCGTCGGATCAAGGAGTTGTTCAAATCGAACCAAACTCGGCATGGAGTATCCCCAGTGTAGTTATAGTCTAAAACAAAAAGAATTTTCGCTATAGCTTGCCTAGGAAAAAAGTTAGTTTTTCATACGGAAATTTGCAATTATTTCAAATAAATAATTTTAAAAATAGGTCTTTTTCGTCGGGTCAAGGAGTTGTTGAAATGGGACCAAACTGGGTATGGAGTATCCCATGTTTACCTAGAGTGTAAAACTGAAAGAATTTTTGCTATATCTTGCATAGGAAAAAAGTTAGTTTTTCATACGGAAAGTTGCGAATTTCGCGAATAGCGAATTTTAAAAAAAATTCTTTTTTTTTTATCGGGTCAAGAAATTGTTCAAATCAATCCAAACTCGGTATGGATCATTCCCTTTATATATAGAATTTAAGACAAAAAGAATTTTTGCTATAGCTTGACTAGCGAAGAAGTTAGTTTTTCATACGGAAAGTTGCAATTATTTCGCATAAATTGCAATTATTGAATTTTAAAATAGGTCTATTTCGTCGGATCAAGGAGTTGTTTAAATGGGACCAAACTGGGTATGGAGTATCCCATGTATACCTAGAGTGTAAAACAGAAAGGATTTTTGCTATAGCTTGCCTAGGAAAAAAGTTAGTTTTTCATACGGAAATTTGCAATTATTTCAAATAAATAATTTTAAAAATAGGTCTTTTTCGTCGGGTCAAGGAGTTGTTGAAATGGGACCAAACTGGGTATGGAGTATCCCATGTTTACCTAGAGTGTAAAACTGAAAGAATTTTTGCTATAGCTTGCCTAGGAAAAAAGTTAGTTTTTCATACGGAAAGTTGCGAATTTCGCGAATAGCGAATTTTAAAAATAGTTCTTTTTTATCGGGTCAAGAAGTTGTTCAAATCCATCCAAACTCGGTATGGAGCTATATTCCCTGTATATATAAAATTTAAAACAACAAGAATTTTTGCTATAGCTTGACTAGCAAAAAAGTTAGTTTTTCATACGAAAAGTTGCAATTATTTCGAATAAATTGCAATTAGTGAATTTTAAAAATAGGTCTGATTCGTCGGATCAAGGAGTTGTCGAAATGGGACCAAACTGGGTATGGAGTATGCCATGTATACCTAGAGTGTAAAACAGAAAGAATTTTGCTATAGCTTGCCTAGGAAAAAAGTTAGTTTTTCATACGGAAAGTGCGAATAGCGAATTTTAAAAATAGTTCTTTTTTATCGGGTCAAGAAGTTGTTCAAATCCATCCAAACTCGGTATGGAGCATTCCCTGTATATATAAAATTTAAAACAACAAGAATTTTTGCTATAGCTTGCCTAGGAAAAAAGTTAGTTTTTCATACGGAAAGTTGCGAATTTCGCGAATAGCGAATTTTAAAAATAGTTCTTTTTTATCGGGTCAAGAAGTTGTTCAAATCCATCCAAACTCGGTAAGGAGCTATATTCCCTGTATATATAAAATTTAAAACAACAAGAATTTTTGCTATAGCTTGACTAGCAAAAAAGTTAGTTTTTCATACGAAAAGTTGCAATTATTTCGAATAAATTGCAATTAGTGAATTTTAAAAATAGGTCTATTTCGTCGGATCAAGGAGTTGTTGAAATGGGACCAAACTGTGTATGGAGTATCCCATGTATACCTAGAGTGTAAAACAGAAAGAATTTTTGCTATAGCTTGACTAGCAAAAAAGTTAGTTTTTCATACGGAAAGTTGCAATTATTTGGAATAAATTGCAATTATTGAATTTTAAAAATAGGTCTATTTCGTCGAATCAAGGAGTTGTCCAAATCGAACCAAACTCGGCATGGAGTATCCCCTGTTTACCTAGAGTCTAAAGCAAAAAGAATTTTTGCTATAGCTTGCCTAGTAAAAAAGTTATTTTTTCATACGGAAATCTGCGATTATTTCAAATAATTAATTTTGAAACAGTATTTTTGAATTGTTCATAGAGATGTCGAAGTTTGGCCGAACTAAGTATTGAAATGCCACTGTGGAAGCGAATTTCAAAGGAGTGCAACATCTTGAATTTGATTTGAAGGACTTGTTTGATTGATTTCATGGGATCTTTTTTTTTGACATAATATGTTTATTTTTCAGTTTCAAAGATGCTGCAAAGCAGAATTGTCATGAAAGTGAAAAAATTGTTATTTGAAAAGCCTCGTTTAAGCAGTATTGAGGAGAACCAAGAAAGGCAAACAGCGGATAACCTTTGGAGTGAAATTTGTGAACTTAAAAAGCAAATTGAGCAGTTAACTAAGCGAGTTACCGAGCTTGAAAAAGCTAACATTGAAGTGGTTGACTTAACTGCAGATGACAGCTTTCCCTCAACAGCTTCTGTGCACTCATCAGATTTGAGCGATTATATACCAAATGGTATTTGAGAAGCCCGTTGCAGATATTCCAGCTTGTAGATTCTTTTAGAAAGATATACTTAATTGTCCTAAATTCTGTTTGTTATTGTTTCGTGATCTATCAGCCAATGTTTTGTTTACTATAAAGTGTAATCAAAAGTTTAGCGGTTCAGTTTGTGTCACAGTTTATTAGATCTTAGTTCCGACCCAATTGTGTACCGTCTTCATTTATGCATCATCGTTTCTTTTATTTCAGGTCTTGAAAATGGATCCCAAGTACTTTTGGCTAGTCATGAGTGTTGAGAAAAATGATTCTCGTATCATTGATTCTGAATCAGATGCCTGGGGATATCTAAGTCAATGCGATAAATTCAAGCGAACGACAGGCGCTGAAACTAGATTGTTTATTAACAATGACTGGCATTTGTACAAAGTAATCAGACATGGCACTGATAATTATGAAAAAGATCTTCTCGAACTGCGGAAACAGCTCAAGCTTGATGATCCAGAAGCTTTCATTGATGACAGTGAAGAAATAGGCGAAGAAAGAAGCGATGTTACTGTTAAGCTACCCTCAAAATTGCCCAAGGGTGAAGTTGTTTTGGTGCGTTTATTTTATTCGAAAATTTTTTTATCCGTTTTAACCAATTTAACTTATATTTGTTCGCTAAATTATTTTGACTCCTCTTTTTTCTTTTGTTAGTGCTGCCCCGATCACAAGAAGTTTTCGGAAGTTCTGTTGGAAAACGAAAAGAGGATGTCTGATATGGTGACACTTCTAGAGAGCACGACAAGTCAGTCGATCGAAGATGTGAACAACATTAAACGGAAATTAAATACAATCGTGAGTTGTTTTTTTTGACGTTTTTTATTTTAAACTTCGTTTCTATAGAAAATACCCTCGGTATTTTTAAAGGTGACTGATTCTCTCGCAGCAATTGACGGCTTTCAAGACAGCTCTCTTCTTCCAGTTGTGCCAAATAGACAAAATGAAGAAACTGAAAATTTTGTAGAGCAGGAGGAATTGGAGGAAGCTTTGCTATTTCGTTTGATTGAGACAAAACCTCCCGTTCAGTTTGGATTGAACGGCAAGAACCTTGACCACATCTATAGTGGCCATAAAGCTTCAGAATACGGTTTAGCGCTGCGCAAATGGATATACGGAGTTGATGGTTTAGCGTACGCGATGATATTGCCATCCAAAAACATGTCAGGCGGAAGAGTTTGTGCATCAAAGGAATCAATGCTCACCTTTTTTCGTAAGAAATCTCCAAAATTTTTAACATTCCGAAGTTATTTGCAAAATGAGAGCGCAGCACCCTAACTTGTTCTTTTCAGGAGCAGTCCAGAGAAAATTCCCAAATGACAACATCCCCGACGCAAGATCTCAGGCGAAAAAAGCGGCAAATAAGGCGGGGTTAAATGCAAAGCAGCGGCTCGAAGAAGAAGGGAAGAAGAAAGAATGGAAGAAGAAAGAAGGGAAGAAGAAAGAGCTCTATCAGAACAAAAAAGAGGACGAAAAATCGAAATGAAATTTAACACTTACTCAGAAATCGGTTGCGTTTTACTTTGTGTATAGTATGGTGTAGTTCAAAAGTCTTTTAAACTTTTTGCTATTGTTTAGATTGTTATTTTTTAAACTTAAAGTTATAAAATTGTTTAGAAAGTGGTGCTCAACAAAATTGCTTCAAATTTCTACTCACGATGAATTTTATAGTATCTTTTTATTCAAATTCAATCAGTAAAGAGGTTCCGTTTTGTTTTCACTTAAAGTCAGTGGAGTATCTAATACCAACAAGACCTGGTTTCGTTGTCTTTAAACTCATATGATAACCTTTTTAAAATTCTTTATGTCTCAAGTGAGCTAAGTTGTCTTGTGTCTTTCAGACCTATGGAAACCTCAAGTTCGAAAGACCGTCCTAAAAGGCAAGTTAAGAAGCCGGAATTTGAAACCGATCTGGAAGTACAGGTTGAGAGGAGTATCCGTTATCAGTATCGGAATACCTTGTTTTGCTTTTTTTTATCAAAAAGCTTGTGTATCTACTACGCTAAACAGTAGAGCTTGGCCAAGAGGTTACTCAGATGAAGATAAAATTGCACTGAAACCACGACAGAGTGAATTTATCAGACACAACCGTGGGACTCATCGAATGCTTTATTTGGGTCATGGTCCCGCAGATGAAGTGAGATTGCACAAGAAATTGACTTCTGAAAGGGTCAAGAGAGGTTTGCCACCAACGTTTCTCAGTTGTGTCTCTCCAGAATTGAATTCCAAGCCAAAGAAAAGCAGTGTGACTCAATTGCCTGTTGACTTTGTGCCTGAATCTCCTTCGTTCTTCTCCCAAGACTCACCAATAGTTGCAACGGCCTCAAATCTTCAAGATGAAACGGCTGCAGTTATTGTGGAAGCGCCAATTTCAGCCAGAGAAGAAAATGCTGTGGTCCCGCGACTTCTGTTCCAAGAAAAAGCTGTAGTGTCTGCACACAAAAAGGTAACTAAAGCTAACTTGATTTGCTTTCAAAAGTTTGTGCAATGAAAAGTTTTGGCTGTCTTGCAAGTTACTCTTTTTCTCAAGTGGTTGTCAGCATTTTTTTCTAGGGTGCTTCTGCCATGTGAAAGGATTTCGAGGCGTTTATGAAAGGTCACGAAAAGAGAATGCAACGGGCTGAAGAAGTCGGGAAATCAATCAAGACTAGGCACGACAAGAAAAGAAGGAAGCTTTTTGGGAGAGCTCAACAAAATGGTATTTTTGTTCTTTCTCTCCTGTTGTTAATTTTTGAGCCCTTTTGAACTTTAAAAGTTTTAGGTTGAGGACGTAAATGAAGTTTCCCTACTTCAAAAGTCGGGTTTCCAAAGTATTGATGATGTTCCGGAATTGTTGGAAGCTTATCCTGTCCTTCGCCTGGATTTTGAGGTTGACGACCTAATGAAGACGTTGAAAGCGAATGCTCATCCAACACAACTTGGTCGGTGCTTGCGGCGAACTATCTTCGGTGTTGATGGCTTGGTTAAAGATATGATTGGCAGTGAACGCTCTCTGGGCCGCATCGAAGCGCCAGAGACAAAATTGCTATCTTTGAAGGTTCGTTCTCAATTTTTTCTAACAGATTTTCATTTGCTTTAGCACAATAATATAAAACTACATGCTTCAAAATAACTGCTCGAGTTTTAATTACTTCTGACTTGTTCTTTATATGGGATTGTTTATAACCAGCAAAGCGTTCTCTTGCTTAGATGTTGTAACCCAGAAGTATCCGCTAACGCCCCGTATGGCACTGCGAAAAGCGAGGGACTTCGAAAATCAGGCTGGAAGAGAGAGACAAAGCTATCTGAATCGAGTCCAGATGAGTGAGAACACCGCAGATGTAACCCTGGCTGCTATTGATGATAGCTTTGGAAATGATTCCAGTTAAAGCCCCAACTGTAGATGTCGCGAGTTAGAAGAGTTAAAGATATTGCTAGAATTGGAGTTAAATGCAGAGCAGAATGATGAGAACCTATAATTGTTACAATTTTCGGTTGAATGTGTATTGTGAATTGTGCAATAGTTTTCAAAGACATTCTCAATTTTAACAATTTGTGAAAAATGTGCGCCCTATTAAGTTTGATAATGATTAGCAGTTTGTGATTTACTTTACTTTTAATGCTGTTGTCATTTTACAATGACCTAATGTTTTGGCACTTGTTAGTTTCTAGAAGATGATTTTGATCAAATCAGTTTTCTGCTTTACCAATCTCATTTTTTCTTCATTTTTAATTCTTGCACAACAATCAAAGATTTTGAATTTTTGCTTTAATGCTTCAATCATGGTTCAATCGTTTAAGATGCTCTATGGACCAGTGTGAAAAGCTTGCTCAAGTCGAAGGATATGTTGCGGGACACTTTCTTGAACACTCTGAACACGAAGTTCACGCTCTAACAAATCTACTGTCTAAAGAAAGCTACATGAATCTAATAAAAACCGATAGAAAGTTCAAAAAATTGCATACAGTTATGAAAGACATTTACAAATCTGCAGTTGATTTTGGATTGAGAATTGAACCGGATAAATTTGGCGGGTATTGTTTAGTTAACCGAAGTGGAAATAACATCAAGTGCGGGGAAATCAATTGCGCTGTTGGATTGTTGGGTAGGAAATCAAAAGGCCACGAGATTGATGACTGGTCGTCGATGGAGGGCGAGAAATTAGTAGTCGGAGTTGCAAGATGGGCGAATCATTCATGCGTACCCAATTGCGACTATTACATGAAAAGTGGCTTCCTGCGTGCGTCTAAGAGCTCTAAGCGAAATCAAGGATGGAGAAGAGCTGTTAACTTATTATAACGACGACTTTTTTGGTACGAACAACATGTTTTGTCTTTGTGGGCATGAATCAAAACATGGCAGGCAAGTCGTGACAGAGTCCGTACAGCAAGATAATTTAAATGACAGGCCACCAAAACGAAAGCGGATTGCAAAGCCTCGGATAAAAGTAATGAAAGATGATGAGCGTGGCTCCTTGCTAGTTGATCTAGCCACATTTTACAACGAAGACTCAAAGGCTAGTATCGTTTCAGAGACTAGCTCCATTTCCGTCGTGAAAAGTCCAGATCCAGAATGGGAGTTAACTGAAAGTGAAGAGTTGGAACAGGAAGATGTTGAAGTTGGTTCAGACGTTAGTTGTAGTGATATCAGCCTTTCTTTCGAGCAGAGAGAAGAGTTCAATCATGGAATTGATTTATTCAGAGATAACCCTCTTATTGAAAAAGGCGCTGAAAGTGGTACTCAGGAAGCGGATGAAGAAAACCAATTATTTGAAATAGCAGGTGCTTCAGCCACAAATTTAGCGGCGTCCTTATTGGCTATTGTATCGTTGCATAACGGTTCTGACGCACTTCTGAGCGATCTTCTAAAACGAGATCAGTTGCTTTTTGCTGGTCAGACAATTTCCCCATGGGCTTTTAGAAAACAATTCGAAAACTTTTGCGCCAAATATCAGTCGAGCAAGCAGTCTTTTCATAATGGTGAATTGATTCTCCTCAGTTTTCGTCCACTTCTTCTCAATATTCTGAGAGATTCACTTGCCGACATTTTTAAGTACGCCGAAGACAAAGAAGATGGAAAGGATATTCTGATGCCAAAGTTGCGCATAGAAAAGCAGCGATTGAAGATAAGGCTAATTGTCAACACAGATGGAGCTAATGTTTGAAAAAAACACCGATGGCTTCAGCATGGCCCATGTTCTTCGCGATTGCCGACTTACCTCCTAAGCAGCGCCAACTTTTCAAAAATCTGGTACTTGGAGCTCTTTTTGTTGGAGCAGGCTATCCCGATTTTGATGTTGTGTTTGAGCATGTGCAGAAAGAATTGTCAGTCGATGAAGAAATTGAATTCAAGGGGGCCTGTGTGTCGGTTACTTTTGAGCCCATTTTGTTTGTTGCAGACCTCATTGCCAAGTCAAAGGTGTTAAAAATGAAACAGTGCAACGGCTACTACGGGTGCACACTGTGTACACAGAGAGGGAACCATGTTGGAGGTGCTCATCGATACCCTCATGATGAAGTTTTTGTCATGCATTCCTTTAGTTCTCATTTGACTATATATATGACTTAGTTCTCATTCTCATATGACTAAAACTACATGCTTCAAAATAACTGCTCGAGTTTTAAGTACTTCTGACTTGTTCTTTATATGGGATTGTTTATAACCAGCAAAGCGTTCTCTTGCTTAGATGTTGTAACCCAGAAGTATCTTCTAACGCCCCATATGGCACTGCGAAAAGCGAGGGACTTCGCAAATCAGGCTGGAAGAGAGAGACAAAGCTATCTGAATCGAGTCCGGATGAGTGAGAATACCGCAGATGTAACCCTGGCTGCTATTGATGATAGCTTTGGAAATGATTCCAGTTAAAGCCCCAACTGTAGATGTCGCGAGTTAGAAGAGTTAAAGATATTGCTAGAATTGGAGTTAAATGCAGAGCAGAATGATGAGAACCTATAATTGTTACCGTTTTCGGTTGAATGTGTATTGTGAATTGTGCAATAGTTTTCAAAGACGTTCTCAATTTTAACAATTTGTGAAAAATGTGCGCCCTATTAAGTTTGATAATGATTAGCAGTTTGTGATTTACTTTACTTTTAATGCTGTTGTCATTTTACAATGACCTAATGTTTTGGCACTTGTTATTTTCTAGAAGATGATTTTGATCAAATCAGTTTTCTGCTTTACCAATCTCATTTTTTCTTCATTTTTAATTCTTGCACAACAATCAAAGATTTTGAATTTTTGCTTTAATGCTTCAATCATGGTTCAATCGTTTAAGATTCTCTATGGACCAGTGTGAAAAGCTTGCTCAAGTCGAAAGATGTGTTGCGGGACACTTTCTTGATTACTCTGAACACGAAGTTCACGCTCTAACAAATCTACTGTCTAAAGAAAGCTACATGAATCTATTAAAAACCGATAGAAAGTTCAAAAAATTGCATACAGTTATGGAAGACATTTACAAATCTGCAGTTGATTTTGGATTGAGAATTGAACCGGATAAATTTGGCGGGTATTGCTTAGTTAACCGAAGTGGAAATAACATCAAGTGCGGGGAAATCAATTGCGCTGTTGGATTGTTGGGTAGGAAATCAAAAGGCCACGAGATTGATGACTGGTCGTCGATGGAGGGCGAGAAATTAGTAGTCGCAGTTGCAAGATGGGCGAATCATTCATGCGTACCCAATTGCGACTATTACTTGAAAAGTGGCTTCCTGCGTGCGTCTAAGAGCTCTAAGCGAAATCAAGGATGGAGAAGAGCTGTTAACTTATTATAACGACGACTTTTTTGGTACGAACAACATGTTTTGTCTTTGTGGGCATGAATCAAAACATGGCAGGCAAGTCGTGACAGAGTCCGTACAGCAAGATAATTTAAATGACAGGCCACCAAAACGAAAGCGGATTGCAAAGCCTCGGATAAAAGTAATGAAATATGATGAGCGTGGCTCCTTGCTAGTTGATCTAGCCACATTTTACAACGAAGACTCAAAGGCTAGTATCGTTTCAGAGACTAGCTCCATTTCCGTCGTGAAAAGTCCAGATCCAGAATGGGAGTTAACTGAAAGTGAAGAGTTGGAACAGGAAGATGATGAAGTTGGTTCAGACGTTAGTTGTAGTGATATCAGCCTTTCTTTCGAGCAGAGAGAAGAGTTCAATCATGGAATTGATTTATTCAGAGATTACTCTCTTATTGAAGAAGGCGCTGAAAGTGGTACTCAGGAAGCGGATGAAGAAAACCAATTATTTGAAATAGCAGGTGCTTCAGCCACAAAGTTAGCGGCGTCCTTATTGGCTATTGTATCGTTGCATAACGGTTCTGACGCACTTCTGAGCGATCTTCTAAAACGAGATCAGTTGCTTTTTGCTGGTCAGACAATTTCCCCATGGGCTTTTAGAAAACAATTCGAAAACTTTTGCGCCAAATATCAGTCGAGCAAGCAGTCTTTTCATAATGGTGAATTGATTCTCCTCAGTTTTCGTCCACTTCTTCTCAATATTCTGAGAGATTCACTTGCCGACATTTTTAAGTACGCCGAAGACAAAGAATATGGAAAGGATATTCTGATGCCAAAGTTGCGCATAGAAAAGCAGCGATTGAAGATAAGGCTAATTGTCAACACAGATGGCGCTAATGTTTGTAAAACACCGATGGCTTCAGCTTGGCCCATGTTCTTCGCGATTGCCGACTTACCTCCTAAGCAGCGCCAACTTTTCAAAAATCTGGTACTTGGAGCTCTTTTTGTTGGAGCAGGCTATCCCGATTTTGATGTTGTGATTGATCATGTGCAGAAAGAATTGTCAGTCGATGAAGAAATTGAATTCAAGGGGGCCTGTGTGTCGGTTACTTTTGAGCCCATTTTGTTTGTTGCAGACCTCATTGCCAAGTCAAAGGTGTTAAAAATGAAACAGTGCAACGGCTACTACGGGTGCACACTGTGTACACAGAGAGGGAACCATGTTGGAGGTGCTCATCGATACCCTCATGATGAAGTTTTTGTCATGCGTTCCTTTAGTTCTCATTTGATGAATGTACAGGAATTAGAAAAAGGCAGCGTTGAAAAATTGAAAGAACGACTGGGTCGAAATGCAGATTGCGAAGTCAAAACCCATGGAGTAAAAGGTCTTAGCAAAGCTTTTGACATTATCTCAAATTTGCCCCTTTCGTCGCCAGTTGATCCCATGCATCAATTGTTTCTTGGTGTGGGAAAAGATCTTCTGCTCTATCATTATGAAAGGATGAGGCCGCATCATAGAGAAGAAATCAATTCCTTTCTCGCTTCTCTAGATGTACCGAAAGAATTCAAAAATATGATTAGACCTCTTGATGCTCTCAGCAATTTTAAAGCGAAAGAAGTCAAAGTAATGTTGCTTTATCTGTCTCCAATAGTTTTCCCTCTTTACTTATTTGGCGATGAGAGAAAAAGCGACGAGACTGATTTAAATAAATTGGTTTTCTCGATCCGCGAACTTTACGAATCAAGCAAAAACGCTGATTTTTGCGAGAGGCTACTTTCCGAGTTCTGTGTGAGCATGGCAGAAAAGACAAACAAGATGGAATCTATAAATTTTCACCTCTTGCGGCATCTAGGTTGGCAGGCAAAAAACATCGGGCCTTTATTTACTACCTCTGCTGCAATGTTCGAATCTGCCAATAGGCTGCTTATTGCTCCGCTCACGGGAACTGTTAATCAATGTCAGCTAATGGTATGGCGGTTCATAAGAGCAAAAATGATTGCGACAAGGAAATTAAAAGAGGACTGTCGCACCTCAATGCTGACTGATTTTCTCCAGAAGAAGAAATTTGATGAAGCGAACGGCTTTGTAGACAACACAGATACGAGAAATTTTCGTCGGGAACGTCCTCAAACGAAATTAGTTTGTCGCTATTGGGGAGACTTTTTCTTATCATCTGCTGCCTATGGACGAGGATGTCTCGCGGATAATTATGTTGCGGTTTGGGCAGAAGATGAGTTTGTGACTGGAGAAATTCTTTTCTTTTTCGAAAGCACTTCTAGAAGTTGCATCCTTCGTAAACTGAAAATTGTAAAAAAAAAATTGAAGCTTGTGAAAACTGAAGCTCAACGCGTCGTGCCATTCGTTTTATTGTAGAGGATACTGAGGAAAAGATTGAAGTGCCTCTAATGGCCATTAAATACAAAATGTTCTATTTTCAGTATCAAGAAAGTTATCTTATCACAATGCTTCGTCATTTTGAACATAACTAGTCAGTCCTTGTGTGTTATGAACTCTTCTGTTTGTTTCATTTTTGGTTACTTCATTTTGTGTTTAGAATAATGACGATCTTCCGTAATGCCTTTTAGTGTAAAGAAATTTAACGTTTTAAAAATAGTTCTTCAATCAGATCTATTTATTTTAAACATGATGCAAGCCAAATTTGGCATTCGAGATTTCCAGGTTGGTGTGTAATTCCTAAAATGGGCAAGAATTTTTGGTATAGTTTGTTCTAGGAAAGAGATTAGGTCTTCATACGGAAATTTGCGATTGATTCAAATAATTAATTTTGAAATATAGTATTTTTGAATTGGCCATTGAGTTGTTGAAATTGAACTAAACTCGGTATGGAGTGCTCTTTGTGTAATTAAAAACTAGGACAAAAAGAATTTCGGCTATAACTTGCCTAGGAAAAAAGTTAGGTTCGCATATAGAATTTTGCGAATAACGATTTTTAAAAATAGGTATTTTTGATCGGGTCAAGGAGTTGTCCAAATCAAACCGAACTCGGTATGGAGTATCACCGGTATATTTAGAGTGTAAAACAAAGAGAATGTTTGCTATAGCTGGTCTGGAAAAAAGTTAGGTTCTCATACGGAAATTTGCGAATAATTCAAATTAATAATTTTGAATTATAGTATTTTTGATTGGGTCAAGAATTTGTCCAAATCTAACCAAACTCGGTATGGAGCATCCCCTGTTTACCTAGAGTCTAAAAAAAAAGAGTTTTTGCTATAGCTTGCCTAGGAAAAAAGTTAGTTTTTCATACGGAAAGTTTTAATTATTTCGAATACATTGCAATAATTCAATTTTAAAAATAGGTCTATTTCGTCGGATCAAGGAGTTGTTCAAATCAAACCAAACTCGGCATGGAGTATCCCCTGTTTACCTAGAGTATAAAACGAAAAGAATTTTTGCTATAGCTAGCCTAGGAAAAAAGTTAGTTTTTCATTTGGAAATGTGCAATTATTTCAAATAAATAATTTTAAAAATAGGTCTTTTTCTTCGAATCAAGGAGTTGTCCAAATGGAACCAAACTCGGCATGGAGTATCCCAAGTGTATATAGAACCTACAACGGAAAGAATTTTTGCTATAGCTTGCCTAGGAAAAAAGTTAGTTTTTCATACGGAAATTTGCGAATTTCGCAAATAACGAATTTTAAAAATAGGTCTTTTTGATCGGGTCAAGGAGTTGTCCAAATCAAACCAAACTCGGTAACGAGTATCCCATGGGTAACTAGAGTCTAAAACAAAAAGAATTTTTGCTATAGCTTGCCTAGGAAAAAAGTTAGTTTTTCATACGGAAAGTTGCGAATTTCGCGAATAGCGATTTTTAAAAATAAGTCTTTTTTATCGGGTCAAGAAAATGTTCAAATCAATTCAAACTCGGTATGGAGCATCCCCTGTTTATATAGAGTATAAAACAAAAAGAATTTTTGCTATTGCTTGACTAGCAAAAAAGTTAGTTTTTCATACGGAAAGTTGCAATTATTTCGAATAAATTGCAATTATTGAATTTTAAAAATAGGTCTATTTGGTCGGATCAAGGAGTTATTGAAATCAATCCAAACTTGGTATGAAGTATCTCCTGTGTACCTAGAGTCTAAAACAAAAAGAATTTTTGCTATAACTTGCCTAGGAAAAAAGTAAGGTTTTCATACGGAAGTTTGCGAATTTCGCGAATAGCGAATTTTAAAAATAGTTATTTTTTATCGGGTCAAGAAGTTGTTCAAACCAATCCAAATTTGGTATGGAGTATCCTTTTTGTAGGTAAAATATATGACAAAAGGAATTTTTTCTGTAGCTTGTCTAGCAAAAAGGTTAGTTTTTCATACGGAAATTTGCGATTATTTCAAATAAATAAATTTAAAAATAGGTCTTTTTGATCGGGTCAAGGAGTTGTCCAAATCGGACCAAACTGGGTATGGAGTATCCCATGTATACCTAGAGTGTAAAACGGAAAGAATTTTTGCTATTGCTTGCCTGGGAAAAAAGTCAGTTTTTCATACGGAAATTTGCTATTATTTCGAATAATTTTGCGATTTTAATTTTAAAAATAGGTCTTTTTCGTCGGGTCATGGAGTTGTTGAAGTGGGACCAAACTGGGTATGGAGTATCCCCTGTTTACCTAGAGTATAAAACGAAAAGAATTTTTGCTATAGCTAGCCTAGGAAAAAAGTTAGTTTTTCATATGGAAATGTGCAATTATTTCAAATAAATAATTTTAAAAATAGGTCTTTTTCTTCGAATCAAGGAGTTGTCCAAATGGAACCAAACTCGGCATGGAGTATCCCAAGTGTATATAGAACCTACAACGGAAAGAATTTTTGCTATAGCTTGCCTAGGAAAAAAGTTAGTTTTTCATACGGAAATTTGCGAATTTCGCAAATAACGAATTTTAAAAATAGGTCTTTTTGATCGGGTCAAGGAGTTGTCCAAATCAAACCAAACTCGGTATCGAGTATCCCATGGGTAACTAGAGTCTAAAACAAAAAGAATTTTTGCTATAGCTTGCCTAGGAAAAAAGTTAGTTTTTCATACGGAAAGTTGCGAATTTCGCGAATAGCGATTTTTAAAAATAAGTCTTTTTTATCGGGTCAAGAAAATGTTCAAATCAATTCAAACTCGGTATGGAGCATCCCCTGTATATATAGAGTATAAAACAAAAAGAATTTTTGCTATTGCTTGACTAGCAAAAAAGTTAGTTTTTCATACGGAAAGTTGCAATTATTTCGAATAAATTGCAATTATTGAATTTTAAAAATAGGTCTATTTGGTCGGATCAAGGAGTTATTGAAATCAATCCAAACTTGGTATGAAGTATCTCCTGTGTACCTAGAGTCTAAAACAAAAAGAATTTTTGCTATAACTTGCCTAGGAAAAAAGTAAGGTTTTCATACGGAAGTTTGCGAATTTCGCGAATAGCGAATTTTAAAAATAGTTATTTTTTATCGGGTCAAGAAGTTGTTCAAACCAATCCAAATTTGGTATGGAGTATCCTTTTTGTAGGTAAAATATATGACAAAAGGAATTTTTTCTGTAGCTTGTCTAGCAAAAAGGTTAGTTTTTCATACGGAAATTTGCGATTATTTCAAATAAATAAATTTTAAAATAGGTCTTTTTGATCGGGTCAAGGAGTTGTCCAAATCGGACCAAACTGGGTATGGAGTATCCCATGTATACCTAGAGTGTAAAACGGAAAGAATTTTTGCTATTGCTTGCCTGGGAAAAAGTCAGTTTTTCATACGGAAATTTGCTATTATTTCGAATAATTTTGCGATTTTAATTTTAAAAATAGGTCTTTTTCGTCGGGTCATGGAGTTGTTGAAGTGGGACCAAACTGGGTATGGAGTATCCCATGTATACCTAGAGTGTAAAACAAAAGGAATTTTTGGTATAGCTTGCCTAGGAAAAAAGTTAGTTTTTTATACGGAAATTTGCTATTATTTCAAATACATAATTTTAAAAATAGGTCTTTTTGACCGGGTCAAGGAGTTGTTGAAACGGGACCAAACTGGGTATGGAGTATCCCCAGTGTATTTAGAGTGTAAAACAAAAGGAATTTTTGCTATAGCTTGCCTAGGAAAAAAGTTAGTTTTTCATACGGAAATTTGCTATTATTTCAAATACATAATTTTAAAAATAGATCTTTTTGACCGGGTCAAGGAGTTGTTGAAATGCGACCAAACTGGGTATGGAGTATCCCCATTGTATGTAGAGTGTAAAACAAAAGGAATTTTGCTATAGCTTGCCTAGGAAAAAAATTAGTTTTTCATACGGAAATTTGCTATTATTTCGAATAATTTTGCGATTATAATTTTAAAAATAGGTCTTTTTTGTCGGGTCAAGGAGTTGTTGAAATGGGACCAAACTGGGTATGGAGTATCCCATGTGTATCTAGATTGTAAAACAAAAAGAATTTTTGCTATAGCTTGCCTAGGAAAAAAGTTAGTTTTTCTTACGGAATTTTGCGAATTTCGCAAATAACGAATTTTAAAAATAGGTCTTTTTGATCGGGTCAAGGAGTTGTCCAAATCTAACCAAACTTGGTATGGGGTATCCCATTTGTAGTTAGAGTCTAGCACAAAAAAAATTTTTGATATAGCTTGCCTAGGAGAAAAGTTAGTTTTTTATACGGAAAGTTGCGATTATTTCGTTTAAATTGCAATTATTGAATTTTAAAAATAGGTCTATTTCGTCAGGTTGAGGAGTTGTCCAAATCGAACTAAATTTGGTATGGAGTATCCCAAGTGTATATAGAATCTACAACGAAAAGAATTTCTGCTATAGCTTGCCTAGGAAAAAAGTTACTTTTTCATACGGAAATTTGCAAATTTCGCAAATAACGAATTTTAAAAATAGGTCTTTTTGATCGCGTCAAGGAGTTGTCCAAATCTAACCAAACTTGGTATGGGGTATCCCATTTGTAGTTAGAGTCTAGCACAGAAAGACTTTTTGCTATAGCTTGCCTAGGAAAAAAGTTAGTTTTTCATATGGAAATTTGCGAATTTCGCAAATAACGAATTTTAAAAATAGGTCTTTTTGATCGGGTCAAGGAGTTGTCCAAATCTAACCAAACTTGGTATGGGGTATTCCATGTGTAGTTAGAGTCTAGCACAAAAAGAATTTTTGATATAGCTTGCCTAGGAGAAAAGTTAGTTTTTTATACGGAAAGTTGCGATTATTTCGTTTAAATTGCAATTATTGAATTTTAAAAATAGGTCTATTTCGTCAGGTTGAGGAGTTGTCCAAATCGAACTAAACTTGGTATGTAGTATCCCAAGTGTATATAGAATCTACAACGAAAAGAATTTCTGCTATAGCTTGCCTAGGAAAAAAGTTACTTTTTCATACGGAAATTTGCGAATTTCGCAAATAACGAATTTTAAAAATAGGTCTTTTTGATCGGGTCAAGGAGTTGTCCAAATCTAACCAAACTTGGTATGGGGTATCCCATTTGTAGTTAGAGTCTAGCACAGAAAGACTTTTTGCTATAGCTTGCCTAGGAAAAAAGTTAGTTTTCCATACGGAAATTTGCGAATTTCGCAAATAACGAATTTTAAAAATAGGTCTTTTTGATCGGGTCAAGGAGTTTTCCAAATCTAACCAAACTTGGTATGGGGTATCCCATGTGTAGTTAGAGTCTAGCACAAAAAGAATTTTTGATATAGCTTGCCTAGGAAAAAGGTTAGTTTTGCGTACGGTTTTTTTTAAGAAAAAAATCAAAAATATAGAGTTAAAAATGGGTGGGACGCCTTTCGGGCGTCAAGATTTTTCGGTGCTGTCCCTCTCTTCTCCCCTCGTTCTCTCGCCCCTGTTTTTGTCTCTCGTTCGTCTCTCGCTCGTGTCTCGCGTTCTCTCGCTCGTCTCTCGCTCGTCTCGCGTTCTCTCGCTCGTCTCTCGCTCGTCTCGCGTTTTCTCGCTCGTCTCTCGCGTTGTCTCGCTTCGGTCTTCTGGTTTGAGTCTATGATGTGTGTTTATGATGTATGATATATGTTTATGTTGCTTTTAGTTTTCTTGAATGAGTGTCAAAAAAAAGTCTTATCAAAAAAGTCTGATAAAAAAAAAGTCTTATTAGAGGTTTATTTTATTCTTAATACTGATAGATAGACAAATAGAATTTTGCTCACGCCAGCAAAAAAGGATGTCTACTATTAGTATAAAGATGTTCATGTACCTCACGTAAAAAAAGACTTTATATGTGGATTTGTGGACTCATGGAACCCTGGCATCTTCATCTTCAATGGGCATCTACAAGCATAAGGTTAGTTTTTTAGTCTGGACATGAACGCACGAATTTTTGTGCGTTTATGATCAGACTCTCGTACGAGAGTCTGATCATGAACGCACAAAAATGCGTGCGTTCATTTCCAGACTCTCGTACGAGAGTCTGATCATGAACGCACAAAAATTCGTGCGTTCATGTCCAGACTCTCGTACGACAGTCTGATCATGAACGCACTAAAATTCGTGCATTCATGTCCAGACTTTCGTGCGTTCATGTCCAGACTTTCGTGCGTTCGACAGACTTTCGTGCGTTCATGTTCAGACTTTCGTGCGTTCATGTCCAGACTTTCGTGCGTTCGACAGACTTTCGTGCGTTCATGTTCAGACTTTCGTGCGTTCATGTCCAGACTTTCGTGCGTTCGACAGACTTTCGTGCGTTCATGTTCAGACTTTCGTGCGTTTTTTGATGTTTCCAGACTATGTAATTTTGAACGCACGACGCCCCCCTCGTGCGTTCATCTTCGGTCTGGACATACTTGCTTCCGTCTGGGACCTCAACCTGGGTACGATGTTAACTTAATCGAATTCCAATATCTGTCGAGCAATCAATCGGCGTCAAAATCACATATTTTTTCAATTTTTCAACAGCAGAGCAAAGTAAGCCAAAATTCTGAGGTAATATCGTTACCTCCATTAACTCTGGGTTATCTGAAAAGGTGTTTCATAAGAGGATTCGCTAAAAAACCCGAGAAAGCTCCTATGTTAACTTCATGCGAGGATCTGGTTAAAACTACTCTCCGAATTTACTAAGAGAGTAAAATTGACACTTAATTATGTTCTTTTTATTCCTCATGTCCTTTCTCTGTTTCTAATACCCTCCTGGTGCATTATCGGAATCAACTTAACCAAAACCAAATAAAATTGGTTTAGGATCCTTCTTTCAACTATTCCTGTGACTGTTTGAGAATCGGGTTCGCTGTGTTAAATATGGGCTCAATTGATGGTACTTGTTCACTTGCAGTTGTACTCGTTTTAACACAGAGATTCTAACCGTTCTCCGATGAGCTTTACTACCTCCTAAGTTTTTTTTACTCAAAACTGTATCGGCTTTTCCTTTTTTCTTTTACTGGATGGGCAGGATTATGACAATGTTAACACTTCCTCAGTAGAATTTTCCTTAATTTTTTGTTCCTCAAATATGCGAAGCATGGCCAAACTTGCTAAATGTGCAGTTCCTTAATATTAAAGTGGGGTTTTATTTCCGTTGGTGTTTATTTCCGTGGGGGTTTATTTCCGTGGGGTTTTATCTCCGTGGGGGTTTATTTCCGTGGGGGTTTATTTCCGTGGGGGTTTATTTCCGTGGGGGTTTATTTCCGTGGGGGTTTATTTCCGTGGGGGTTTATTTCCGTGGGGGTTTATTTCCGTGGGGGTTTATTTCCGTGGGGGTTTATTTCCGTGGGGGTTTATTTCCGTGGGGGTTTATTTCCGTGGGGTTTTATTTCTGTGAGGTTTTATTTCCGTGGGGGTTTATTTCCGTGGGGGTTTATTTCCGTGGGGGTTTATTTCCGTGGGGTTTTATCTCCGTGGGGGTTTATTTCCGTGGGGGTTTATTTCCGTGGGGGTTTATTTCCGTGGGGGTTTATTTCCGTGGGGGTTTATTTCCGTGGGGGTTTATTTCCGTGGGGGTTTATTTCCGTGGGGGTTTATTTCCGTGGGGGTTTATTTCCGTGGGGGTTTATTTCCGTGGGGGTTTATTTCCGTGGGGGTTTATTTCCGTGGGGGTTTATTTCCGTGGGGTTTTATCTCCGTGGGGGTTTATTTCCGTGGGGGTTTGTTTCCGTTGGTGTTTATTTCCGTGGGGGTTTATTTCCGTGGGGGTTTATTTCCGTGGGGGTTTATTTCCGTGGGGGTTTATTTCCGTGGGGTTTTATCTCCGTGGGGGTTTATTTCCGTGGGGGTTTATTTCCGTGGGGGTTTATTTCCGTGGGGGTTTATTTCCGTGGGGGTTTATTTCCGTGGGGGTTTATTTCCGTGGGGGTTTATTTCCGTGGGGGTTTATTTCCGTGGGGGTTTATTTCCGTGGGGGTTTATTTCCGTGGGGGTTTATTTCCGTGGGGGTTTATTTCCGTGGGGTTTTATCTCCGTGGGGGTTTATTTCCGTGGGGGTTTATTTCCGTTGGTGTTTATTTCCGTGGGGGTTTATTTCCGTGGGGGTTTATTTCCGTGGGGGTTTATTTCCGTGGGGGTTTATTTCCGTGGGGTTTTATCTCCGTGGGGGTTTATTTCCGTGGGGGTTTATTTCCGTGGGGGTTTATTTCCGTGGGGGTTTATTTCCGTGGGGGTTTATTTCCGTGGGGGTTTATTTCCGTGGGGGTTTATTTCCGTGGGGGTTTATTTCCGTGGGGGTTTATTTCCGTGGAAGTTTATTTCCGTGCGGGTTTATTTCTGTGGGGTTTTATTTCTGTGAGGTTTTATTTCCGTGGGGGTTTATTTCCGTTGGGGTTTATTTCCGTGGGGGTATATTTCCGTGGGGGTTTATTTCGGTGGGGGTTTATTTCGGTGGGGGTTTATTTCCTACCTAAAATGAGTGGGGGCTTTTTCCGTGGGTTTTTTTCCGCAACCGAGGTGCAGTTTTAGGAGGTCGTCGAATGTGAACTTGAAAATGTGAAAGGTTAAATAACTTTGCCTGCATTTTTTCGAATTCATACAAAATTTTGTCTCGGTTGTAACGGTTGTACGTAATTCGTACCTAAATTTTCTTAGACGCTTTGAAGCAACATTTGAGCCAAATGAAGCGTGATATTCTGTGTCTTTTGCTCGCAGCAAGTTCGATTGCGCAATGGTCTTTTAACGGAGCTTCAATAGGGTGAGTGTTATGGTATTCGAACACTTTTTAAAATTTCTTTTTACTATTTAAGCTGCGTGCTTGGTATAGTCCTTTATTTAGTGGTACCCTGTGACTAGATACAACCTTCTCAAGAGAACTGATAGCTCATTCACCAGCTGTGCCCGGGTGATTTTTTTGAGATTCGGTGAATCTATCGAGGGCAACAAGTAAGCACTTTTCTTGATTATGATCGTGGAGTATTGGACCTTTGAAATCAGGTCCTATTCTTCATTCAGGTCTTGACATTTTGTAAATTGACAAACCTGCAACATCTCAATAATCGTTTCAAGGATTATAACTAAAGACGTGCTAGGAGTCCTACTTCAGCATCCGCCAGTAGAATTATTTTTAAGTGGGTTTTTCGCGCACCACGTCTCATTCTATAGTGGATGGATTAACCTAGTTGGTTGCACTTCTGTTTCTTCATTGTAAGGAGACGAGCCTATAATTCTTTCGCGGAGTATGTTTGGTCGCCAATGTTTGGACCAAGTTTTTGCTAAACATCTTGCCAGGAACTTCCAGAATTTAGTTCTTAAATGTCATGTTCTCAGTTGTGATGCTTTTTTGTAGAAGGATGAAGACTGTCTTCTGTCAATTGAAATCTTTGGGTCAAGAATTCTCTGTGATTGTTGATCCGTACGCTATTAATCAAGTTTATAGTAAAAGTGTTACGCGAGTGCCTTGTAGTAGGTTACATTGATGAGACATTTGGCTAAATAAACGATAAATGAGTCATTATGGCTCGCAGCAAAATAAACTGAATTTGCTGTTCTCGCCGTCTCAGGGGTCTTGGAACCTAATTTTCTCTTCTCAATCAGAAACAGTATCTGTTTCCTAAATTGGGTTTTCTGTTGTACCAGAGCTGACCCCGTTCACAATCAGTTTGCTCTTTTTCGACATGTTTTCCTTATCGCTCCTAAAAAATAAAATGTGAGAGAAGATAACTCACCGCTAGAGAGAAATTTGGCATAAAAAATCGTTGCTCAATCCGCCCTAATTCGCCTTGGTTAATTTGAGTTTTTGTTCAGGGCCAAAATCGTATCTGTTTTTGTGACTGTTTTGGAGTAAGATTGTATCCGGTGCTCTTATCATTGCTTTTTGATTAAGGATACTCTGCCCAAAGTTTTCAAAGATTTAAAGCGCAGTTTCGGGGGTTTACTTTTTTCTGAGGGTTCGCATTGGTTCGAATTTTAAATAGCTTTTAATCTAATTTCATGTAATCGCGCTTTTGCATAGAAACATTGTTTCCATTTAACCTTGCTCACGGCTGCACAGTGTAAATCTATCATAGTTTGTTTTTCGAATTGATTCATTGTTAGCACTTGTATCGTGTCTGTTTATATGCTTTCAAACTTCTTCCCCAATACTGCATATCATAAAAAAGCTGCTTTTTCATGCGACTTGTACTATATGTCGCCTCAGATTAATCCAATCTCGTCATGGCATCTGTTTTGTCGTGTCATTCTAGTTACAAAGTTCTCCTTGACATTTTTGATTCCTATATGAGAGTAAGGTTTTCGATGAGATCTTTGTATATTGGTTCCAATTAAAAGGTCACCATTTCGGATTGAGACTAGGGAGAATTAGTAGACTTTTGTTTTTTGTCACATGTAACGCGAGTTTTGCGTGCCATTTCGTTTTATCCTACGGAATGGGAGCTTTGGGTGTGGATTTTCCCCAAGAGAAGTTTATTACCGCGGATTGCCTATGCCATTTTCATTCGAGTTTGCATGCTCGTTTTGTTGTATAGTATTCCTGGTTCAGTCAACGCGAGGAGATGGTAATAACTACTGGTAGATTTCATTAACACTTAATCGTGTTTCGTTGCCATGAAAAACATAAAAAAATAAGTAGTGGATACCCGGACCGAACTCCAAGTCTATATCAGTACTAGGCAAGTCTAAATCCAAGTCTTATTTAGGTTTCCAGTACTGGGCAAGTCTAAATACAAGTCTTACAAGTCTGCCAAGTCTTAACCAAGACTTGGATAACACTTGGAAGTTGATTCCCAAGTCAAAACCAACTTTTCAAAAAAATTCGAGTGAAATTTTCGAATTCAAAAAAATTTCGCAACGTGCCACGATTTTGGCATTACTTTTAGGCCATTTTCCCGGGGTGCTAGAAAATGATGCCGGGGGCATACCAAATTGATTGTTGGGTGATTATTAGCATCCCTGGAGGGTATATTGAGGGTAATTCAGGTGTTTTGGGCCGTTTTCAGCCGTTTGGAGCCGCATTTTAGCCGAAAATCAACATATATATTTCAGATCTTGAAATGTCTGGATATGCCAATCGAGGAAAAGTTATGAAGAAGACTGTGAGGGTTCCCATGCTGTCAAGGGGCCCAGTTTTACAAAGTTGTGGAAACCTGGTTGATATTAGTGGGAATCTGTCACGTAATATGGGTCAAAATGAGGACGAAAATGGGCATACGACAGTTTCAGTGCCGGTGTACAGATTGGCACAAGAGCCAATCCTGCCCTCTGTTAGTTTAGCAATGTATCAGTGTATCCTAGCATACCAGGCATGCCATGGGCATGGGCTTGGGCATACCTTTGTATATTTTGGTGGCATATTGGGTGGCATATGGGCATTTCGGAGGTATTATTTTGGTCAAATTACACGGTGCTCAGTACCTAATTTCTCATCAACCAGTGATCCAAATTTAATGTGCCATATATAGTTCTGACGCTTAGATGATAACGGTCTCAATGAGCCATGTCTCGTTTAATTTGACCCAAAATTGATGGAGTTATTAAAGATCTGGCGTAGTGACACCCGAAAATCTGAGGTATGCCCGATGGCCCATCGTTAATAACTTTTTATTGAGTGATTCGATCTGGATGAGTTTTTGATATGAGTAAGCCTAATATCTGCCCTAACAAACAATATATGTGCGCGCTTGATTGGTATCAATTTGGTAGAGTTAATAATGATCGAGCTCGAGGTACCTTGTGTGTATGTAGGTCGATTAAGGCGGTGCTCACTACCTGATTTCTCATCAACCAGTTATCCAAATTTAATGTGCCATATATAGTTTTGAAGCTTAGATAATAACGGTTTCAATGAGCCGTATCCCGTTTAATTTGACCCAAAATTGATGGAGTTTTTAAAGATCTGGCATTGTGACACCCGAAAATCTGAGGTATGCCCGATGGCCCATCGTTAATAACTTTTTATCGAGTGATTCGATCTGGATGATTTTTTGATATGAGTAAGCCTAAAATCTGCCCTAACAAATAATATATGTGTGAGCTTGATTGTATCATTTTCGCGGAGATATTAATGATCGAGCGCGAGGTGCTTTGTCTGGATATGGGTCTCCCACGTCAACCCCACCACATCACCCCCCCCCCACATCAACACCCCCAACATCACAACCCCACACCCAACTCATGTGTGCTAACTAATTTAATAGGTCTCAACTAGTTGCGTACTAATTTCACTAAAAAAAAATGAACGAGCGCAAGGTAACATGGGTCGACTTGGGTCAACTTGCCTTCTACTCGCAGGCCGGTTTTTCGCGAACTACTGACACAAATTAAGAGTCATATATATGGTTATAACGCTCAGTTCAAGGCGGTTCTAATGCGCCATGTCTGGTTCCAATTGGTTCAGTATTTTGGTAAATATTCATGATTTCAGACTCTGTACCCCGAAAAAATTGGTCATGCCGAGTGCTCGTTCGTTAATAACTTTTTGTTGAGTGAACGTTTTTGGCTCAAAATTTGATATGAGTGAGCTAAATATGTGTGCTAACTAAATTATTAGGTCTCAAACCGTTACGTTTGATTTTCACGAAAAAAAATGAACGAGCGCAAGGTAACATGGGTCGACTTGGATCAACTTGCCCTCTACTCGCAGGCCGGTTTTTCGCGAACCACTGACTCAAATTAAAAGTCATATATATGGTTATAAAGCTCATTTCAAGGCGGTTTTAATGCGCCATGTGTGGTTCCGATTGGTTTAATATTTTGGTAAATATTTTTGATTTCAGACTCTGTACCCCGAAAAAATTGGTCATGCCGAGTGCTCGTTCGTTAATAACTTTTTGTTGAGTGAATGTTTTTGGCTCAAAATTTGATATGAGTGAGCTCATTATGTTTGCTAACTAAATTCATAGGTCTCAAACCGTTGCGTTCCAATTTCACGAAAAAAAATGAACGAGCGCAAGGTAACATGGGTCGACTTGGATCAACTTGCCCTCTACTCGCAGGCCGGTTTTTCGCGAACCACTGACTCACATTAAAAGTTATATATATATGGTTATAAAGCTCATTTCAAGGCGGTTCTAATGCGCCTTGTCTGGTTCCGATTGGTTCAGTATGTTGGTAAATATTCATGATTTCAGACTCTGTACCCCGAAAAAATGGGTCATGCCAAGTGCTCGTTCGTTAATAACTTTTTGTTGAGTGAATGTTTTTGGCTCGAAATTTGATATGAATGAGCTCATTATGTGTGCTAACTAAATTAATAGGTCTCAAACCGTTGCGTTCTAATTTCATGATAAAATTTATGAGCGAGCACAATGTAACATGGGTAGACCGGTATTTCGCGAATCACTGATTCTTAATTAATCAGGGGCGTGATCCATCCAATGGATGGAGCTGTGAGCCCCCACTATGAAAGATACAGCATCGTATGTAAACCTACCGCAAAAATACATGCTCATAGCAGCGCCAAACAGAATCAAGGCACTATAACTCTAATTATATGTTGTGTTATATAAGTGAATGATCTATTCTGTTTCCCCCCCCACCCCAATGTTTATATGACCCCCAGTTACAAATTGTATGTTGTTATATAGCACGTTACTCTGTGAAAGATAGCTCGTGCGCCTGAGGGTCAAAAAAGATTTTGCCTACTAAGGCACAAGATACGAGTTGGTAGTGAAAAAAGCATTGCAAGAACTATCAATGTCAGTCGGCCGTTTGGAACCGCGGCACCCTCTGAGGCATATGATAGCGCTGCGAGAAAG